>NC_057800.1:739912286-739926232 GCF_018294505.1 Triticum aestivum
GGCGCCGCCCCTCCCTCCTTGTCCAATTCGTACTAGGGGGAGAGGGGGCGCGCGGCCTGCCCTGGCAGCCCCTTCCTCTTCTCCACTTTAGGCCCATGAGGCCCATTAACCCCCCGGGGGGTTCCGGTAACCCCCCGGTGCTCCAGTTTTATCCGAAACTCATCCGGAACACTTCTGGTGTCCGAATATAGTCGTCCAATATATCAATCTTTATGTCTTGACCATTTCGAGACTCCTCGTCATGTCCGTGATCACATCCGGGACTCCGAACTAACTTCGGTACATCAAAATGCATAAACTCATAATAACTGTCATCGTAGCTTTAAGCGTGCGGACCCTACGGTTCGAGAACAATGTAGACATGACCGAGACACGTCTCCGGTCAATAACCAATAGCGGGACCTGGATGCCCATATTGGCTCCTACATATTCTACGAAGATCTTTATCGGTCAGACCGCATAACAACATACGTCGTTCCGTTTGTCATCGGTATGTTACTTGCCCGAGATTCGATCGTCGGTATCCAATACCTAGTTCAATCTCGTTACCAGCAAGTCTCTTTACTCGTTCCGTAATACATCATCTCGTAACTAACACACTAGTTGTAATGCTTGCAAGGCTTATGTGATGTGCATTACCGAGAGGGCCCAGAGATACCTCTTCGACAATCGGAGTGACAAATCCTAATCTCGAAATACGCCAACCCAACATGTACCTTTGGAGACACCTGTAGAACTCCTTTATAATCACCTAGTTACGTTGTGACGTTTGGTAGCACACAAAGTGTTCCTCCGGCAAACGGGAGTTGCATAATCTCATAGTCATAGGAACATGTATAAGTCATGAAGAAAGCAATAGCAACATACTAAACGATCGGGTGCTAAGCTAATGGAATGGGTCATGTCAATCAGATCATTCTACTAATGATGTGATCCCGTTAATCAAATAACAACTTCTTTGTCTATGGTTAGGAAACATAACCATCTTTGATTAACGAGCTAGTCAAGTAGAGGCATACTAGTGACACTCTGTTTATCTATGTATTCACACATGTATTATGTTTCCGGTTAATACAATTCTAGCATGAATAATAAACATTTATCATGATATAAGGAAATAAATAATAACTTTATTATTGCCTCTAGGGCATATTTCCTTCAGTCTCCCACTTGCACTAGAGTCAATAATCTAGATTACACAGTAATGATTCTAACACCCATGGAGTCTTGGTGCTGATCATGTTTTGCTCGTGGAAGAGGCTTAGTCAACGGGTCTGCAACATTCAGATCCGTATGTATCTTGCAAATCTCTATGTCTCCCACCTGGACTAGATCCCGGATGGAATTGAAGCGTCTCTTGACGTGCTTGGTTCTCTTGTGAAATCTGGATTCCTTTGCCAAGGAAATTGCACCAGTATTGTCACAAAAGATTTTCATTGGACCCGATGCACTAGGTATGACACCTAGATCGGATATGAACTCCTTCATCCAGACTCCTTCATTTGCTGCTTCCGAAGCAGCAATGTACTCCGCTTCACATGTAGATCCCGCTACGATGCTTTGTGTAGAACTGCACCAACTGACAGCTCCACTGTTTAATGTAAACACGTATCCGGTTTGTGATTTAGAATCGTCCGGATCAGTGTCAAAGCTTGCATCAATGTAACCTTTTACAATGAGCTCTTTGTCACCTCCATATATGAGAAACATATCCTTAGTCCTTTTCAGGTATTTCAGGATGTTCTTGACTGCTGTCCAGTGATCCACTCCTGGATTACTTTGGTACCTCCCTGCTAGACTTATAGCAAGGCACACATCAGGTCTGGTACACAGCATTGCATACATGATAGAGCCTATGGCTGAAGCATAGGGAACATCTTTCATTTTCTCTCTATCTTCTGCAGTGGTCGGGCTTTGAGTCTTACTCAATTTCACACCTTGTAACACAGGCAAGAACCCTTTCTTTGCTTGATCCATTTTGAACTTTTTCAAAACTTTGTCAAGGTATGTGCTTTGTGAAAGTCCAATTAGGCGTCTTGATCTATCTCTATAGATCTTAATGCCTAATATGTAAGCAGCTTCACCGAGGTCTTTCATTGAAAAACTCTTATTCAAGTATCCCTTTATGCTATCCAGAAATTCTATATCATTTCCAATTAGTAATATGTCATCCACATATAATATCAGAAATGCTACAGAGCTCCCACTCACTTTCTTGTAAATACAGCCTTCTCCAAAAGTCTGTATAAAACCAAATGCTTTGATCACACTATCAAAGCGTTTATTCCAACTCCGAAAGGCTTGCACCAGTCCATAAATGGATCGCTAGAGCTTGCACACTTTGTTAGCTCCCTTTGGATCGACAAAACCTTCTGGTTGCATCATATACAACTCTTCTTCCAGAAATCCATTCAGGAATGCAGTTTTGACATCCATCTGCCAAATTTCATAATCATAAAATGCGGCAATTGCTAACATGCTTCGGACAGACTTAAGCATCGCTACGGGTGAGAAGGTCTCATCGTAGTCAATCCCTTGAACTTGCCGAAAACCTTTTGCGACAAGTCGAGCTTTGTAGACAGTAATATTACCGTCAGCGTCAGTCTTCTTCTTGAAGATCCATTTATTCTCAATTGCTTGCCGATCATCGGGCAAGTCAACCAAAGTCCATACTTTGTTCTCATACATGGATCCCATCTCAGATTTCATGCCTTCAAGCCATTTTGCGGAATCTGGGCTCACCATCGCTTCTTCATAGTTCGTAGGTTCATCATGATCTAGTAGCATGACTTCCAGAACAGGATTACCGTACCACTCTGGCGCGGATCTCACTCTGGTTGATCTACGAGGTTCAGTAGTATCTTGTTCTGAAGTTTCATGATCATCATCATTAGCTTCCTCACTAACTGGCGTAGGTGTCACTGAAACAGTTTTCTGTGATGTACTACTTTCCAATAAGGGAGCAGGTACAGTTACCTCGTCAAGTTCTACTTTCCTCCCACTCACTTCTTTCGAGAGAAACTCCTTCTCCAGAAAGTTTCCGAATTTAGCAACAAAAGTCTTGCCTTTGGATCTGTGATAGAAGGTGTATCCAATAGTTTCCTTTGGATATCCTATGAAGACACATTTCTCCGATTTGGGTTCGAGCTTATCAGGTTGAAGCTTTTTCACATAAGCATCGCAGCCCCAAACTTTCAGAAACGACAACTTTGGTTTCTTGCCAAACCACAGTTCATAAGGAGTCGTCTCAACGGATTTTGATGGTGCCCTATTTAACGTGAATGCGGCCGTCTCTAGAGCGTATCCCCAAAATGATAGCGGTAAATTAGTAAGAGACATCATAGATCGCACCATATCTAGTAAAGTACGATTACGACGTTCGGACACACCATTACGCTGTGGTGTTCCGGGTGGCGTGAGTTGCGGAACTATTCCTCATTGCTTCAAATGTACACCAAACTCGTAACTCAAATATTCTCCTCCACGATTAGATCGTAGAAATTTTATTTTCTTGTTACGATGATTTTCAACTTCACTCTGAAATTCATTGAACTTTTCAAATGTCTCAGACTTATGTTTCATTAAGTAGACATACCCATATCTGCTTAAATCATCTGTGAAGGTGAGAAAATAACGATATCCGCCACGAGCCTCAATATTCATCGGACCACATACATCTGTATGTATGATTTCCAACAAATCTGTTGCTCTCTCCATAGTACCGGAGAACGGTGTTTTAGTCATCTTGCCCATGAGGCACGGTTCGCAAGTACCAAGTGATTCATAATCAAGTGGTTCCAAAAGTCCATCAGTATGGAGTTTCTTTATGAGCTTTACACCAATATGACCTAAACGGCAGTGCCACAAATAAGTTGCACCATCATTATCAACTCTGCATCTTTTGGCTTCAACATTATGAATATGTGTATCACTACTATCGAGGTTTAATAAGAATAGACCACTCTTCAAGGGTGCATAATCGTAAAAGATATTACTCATATAAATAGAACAACCATTATTCTCTGATTTAAATGAATAACCGTCTTGCATTAAACAAGATCCAGATATAATGTTCATGCTCAACGCTGGCACCAAATAACAATTATTTAGATCTAATACTAATCCCGAAGGTAGATGTACAGGTAGCGTGCCAACCGCGATCACATCGACTTTGGAACCGTTTCCCACGCGCATCGTCACCTCATCCTTAGCCAATCTTCGCTTAATTCGTAGTCCCTGTTTCGAGTTGCATATATTAGCAACATAACCAGTATCAAATACCTAGGTGCTACTGCGAGCATTAGTAAGGTACACATCAACAACATGTATATCGCATATACCTTTGTTCACCTTGCCATCCTTCTTATCCGCCAAATATTTGGGGCAGTTCCGCTTCCAGTGACCAGTCTTCTTGCAGTAGAAGCACTCAGTTTCAGGCTTAGGTCCAGACTTGGGTTTCTTCTCTTGAGTAGCAACTTGCTTGCCATTCTTTTTGAAGTTCCCCTTCTTCTTCCCTTTGCCCTTTTTCTTGAAACTAGTGGTCTTGTTGACCATCAACACTTGATGCTCCTTCTTGATTTCTACCTCCGCAGCTTTCAGCATTGCGAAGAGCTCGGGAATAGTCTTATTCATCCCTTGCATATTGTAGTTCATCACGAAGCTCTTGTAGCTTGGTGGCAGTGATTGGAGAATTCTGTCAATGACGTAATCATCTGGAAGATTAACTCCCAATTGAATCAAGTGATTATTATACCCAGACATTTTGAGTATATGCTCACTGACAGAACTGTTCTCTTCCATCTTGCATCTATAGAACTTATTGGAGACTTCATATCTCTCAATTCGGGCATTTGCTTGAAATATTAACTTCAACTCTTGGAACATCTCATATGCTCCATCACGTTCAAAACGTCGTTGAAGTCCCAATTCTAAGCCGTAAAGCATGGCACACTGAACTATCGAGTAGTCATCAGCTTTGCTCTACCAGACGTTCATAACATCTGGTGTTGCTCCAGCAGCAGGCCTGGCACCCAGCGGTGCTTCCAGGACATAATTCTTCTGTGCAGCAATGAGGATAATCCTCAAGTTATGGACCCAGTCCGTGTAATTGCTACCATCATCTTTCAACTTTGCTTTCTCAAGGAACGCATTAAAATTCAACGGAACAACAGCACGAGCCATCTATCTACAATCAAACATAAACAAGCAAGATACTATCAGGTACTAAGTTTCATGATAAATTTAGGTTCAATTAATCATATTACTTAAGAACTCCCACTTAGATAGACATCCCTCTAATCCTCTAAGTGATCACGTGATCCAAATCAACTAAACCATGTCCGATCATCACATGAGATGGAGTAGTTTCATTGGTGAACATCACTATGTTGATCATATCTACTATATGATTCACGCTCGACCTTTCGGTCTCCGTGTTCCGAGGCCATATCTGTATATGCTTGGCTCGTCAAGTATAACCTGAGTATTCCACGTGTGCAACTGTTTTGCACCCGTTGTATTTGAACGTAGAGCCTATCACACCCGATCATCACGTGGTGTCTCAGCACGAAGAACTTTCGCAACGGTGCATACTCAGCGAGAACACTTCTTGATAATTAGTGAGAGATCATCTTATAATGCTACCGTCAATCAAAGCAAGATAAGATGCATAAAAGATAAACATCACATGCAATCAATATAAGTGATATGATATGGCCATCATCATCTTGTGCTTGTGATCTCCATCTTCGAAGCACCGTCGTGATCACCATCGTCACCGGCGCGACACCTTGATCTCCATCGTAGCATCGTTGTCGTCTCGCCAATCTTATGCTTCCACGACTATCGCTACCGCTTAGTGATAAAGTAAAGCATTACATCGCGATTGCATTGCATATAATAAAACGACAACCATATGGCTCCTGCCAGTTGCCGATAACTCGGTTACGAAACATTATCATCTCATACAATAAAATTTAGCATCATGTCTTGGACCATATCACATCACAACATGCCCTGCAAAAACAAGTTAGACGTCCTCTACTTTGTTGTTGCAAGTTTTACGTGGCTGCTATGGGCTTAAGCAAGAACTAATCTTACCTACGCATCAAAACCACAATGATAGTTTGTCAAGTTGGTACTGTTTTAACCTTCGCAAGGACCGGGCGTAGCCACACTCGGTTCAACTAAAGTTGGAGAAACTGTCACCCGCAAGCCACCTCTGTGCAAAGCACGACGGGAGAACCGGTCTCACGTAAGCGTACGCGTAATGTTGGTCCGGGCCGCTTCGTCCAACAATACCGCCGAACCAAAGTATGACATGCTGGTAAGCAGTATGACTTATATCGCCCACAACTCACTTGTGTTCTACTCGTGCAAATAACATCAAACCATAAAACCTAGGCTCGGATGCCACTGTTGGGGAACGTAGTAATTTCAAAATTTTCCTACGGACACGCAAGATCATGGTGATGCATAGCAACGAGAGGGGAGAGTATGATCTACGTACCCTTGTAGATCGCAAAGGAAGCGTTGACACAACGTAGAGGAAGTAGTCGTACGTCTTCCCGATCCGACCGATCCAAGCACCGTTACTGCGGCACCTCTGAGTTCTTAGCACACGTACAGCTCGATGATGCTCCCCGGGCTCCGATCCAGCAAAGCTTCAGGGATGAGTTCTGTCAGCACAACGGCGTGGTGACGATGATGATGTTCTACCGACGCAGGGCTTCGCCTAAGCACTACAGCGATATGACCGAGGTGGAATATGGTGGAGGGGGGCACCGCACACGGCTAAGGAACGATCACGAAGATCAACTTGTGTATCCTAGGGTGCCCCCCTGCCTCCGTATATAAAGGATCCAGGGGGGGGTGCGGCCGGCCTAGAGGAGGCGCGCAGGAGGAGTCCTACTCCTACCGGGAGTAGGACTCCCCTCCCTTTTCCTTGTCCAAGTAGGAGAGGTGGAGGGAGAGAAGGAAAGGGGGGGGGGGCGCCGCCCCTCCCTCCTTGTCCAATTCGGACTAGGGGGAGAGGGGGCGCGCGGCCTGCCCTGGCAGCCCCTTCCTCTTCTCCACTTTAGGCCCATGAGGCCCATTAACCCCCCGGGGGGTTCCGGTAACCCCCCGGTGCTCCGGTTTTATCCGAAACTCATCCGGAACACTTCCGGTGTCCGAATATAGTCGTCCAATATATCAATCTTTATGTCTCGACCATTTCGAGACTCCTCGTCATGTCCGTGATCACATCCGGGACTCCAACTAACTTCGGTACATCAAAATGCATAAACTCATAATAACTGTCATCGTAACTTTAAGCGTGCGGACCCTACGGTTCGAGAACAATGTAGACATGACCGAGACATGTCTCCGGTCAATAACCAATAGCGGGACTTGGATGCCCATATTGGCTCCTACATATTCTACGAAGATCTTTATCGGTCAGACTGCATAACAACATACGTCGTGCCCTTTGTCATCGGTATGTTACTTGCCCGAGATTCGATCGTCGGTATCCAATACCTAGTTCAATCTCGTTACCGGCAAGTCTCTTTACTCGTTCCGTAATACATCATCTCACAACTAACACACTAGTTGTATTTCTTGCAAGGCTTATGTGATGTGCATTATCGAGAGGGCCCAGAGATACCTCTTCGACAATCGGAGTGACAAATCCTAATCTCGAAATACGCCAACCCAACATGTACCTTTGGAGACACCTGTAGAGCTCCTTTATAATCACCCAGTTACGTTGTGACGTTTGGTAGCACACAAAGTGTTCCTCCGGCAAACGGGAGTTGCATAATCTCATAGTCATAGGAACATGTATAAGTCATGAAGAAAGCAATAGCAACATACTAAACGATCGGGTGCTAAGCTAATGGAATGGGTCACGTCAATCAGATCATTCTACTAATGATGTGACCCCGTTAATCAAATAACAACTTCTTTGTCTATGGTTAGGAAACATAACCATCTTTGATTAACGAGCTAGTCAAGTAGAGGCATACTAGTGACAGTCTGTTTGTCTATGTATTCACACATGTATTATGTTTCCGGTTAATACAATTCTAGCATGAATAATAAACATTTATCATGATATAAGGAAATAAATAATAACTTTATTATTGCCTCTAGGGCATATTTCCTTCAGTCTCCCACTTGCACTAGAGTCAATAATCTAGATTACACAGTAATGATTCTAACACCCATGGAGTCTTGGTGCTGATCATGTTTTGCTCGTGGAAGAGGATTAGTCAACGGGTCTGCAACATTCAGATCTGTATGTATCTTGCAAATCTCTATGTCTCCCACCTGGACTAGACCCCGGATGGAATTGAAGCGTCTCTTGCTGTGCTTGGTTCTCTTGTGAAATCTGGATTCCTTTGCCAAGGCAATTGCACCAGTATTGTCACAAAAGATTTTCATTGGACCCGATGCACTAGGTATGACACCTAGATCGGATATGAACTCCTTCATCCAGACTCCTTCATTTGCTGCTTCCGAAGCAGCAATGTACTCCGCTTCACATGTAGATCCCGCTACGACGCTTTGTGTAGAACTGCACCAACTGACAGCTCCACCGTTTAATGTAAACACGTATCCTGTTTGCGATTTAGAATCGTCCAGATCAGTGTCAAAGCTTGCATCAACGTAACCTTTTACAATGAGCTCTTTGTCACCTCCATATATGAGAAACATATCGTTAGTCCTTTTCAGGTATTTCAGGATGTTCTTGACCGCTGTCCAGTGATCCACTCCTGGATTACTTTGGTACCTCCCTGCTAGACTTATAGCAAGGCACACATCAGGTCTGGTACACAGCATTGCATACATGATAGAGCCTATGGCTGAAGCATAGGAAACATCTTTCATTTTCTCTCTATCTTCTGCAGTGGTCGGGCTTTGAGTCTTACTCAATTTCACACCTTGTAACACAGGCAAGAACCCTTTCTTTCCTTGATCCATTTTGAACTTTTTCAAAACTTTGTCAAGGTATGTGCTTTGTGAAAGTCCAATTAGGCGTCTTGATCTATCTCTATAGATCTTAATGCCTAATATGTAAGCAGCTTCACCGAGGTCTTTCATTGAAAAACTCTTATTCAAGTATCCCTTTA
Source organism: Triticum aestivum (assembly GCF_018294505.1). Classification (NCBI taxonomy): domain Eukaryota; kingdom Viridiplantae; phylum Streptophyta; class Magnoliopsida; order Poales; family Poaceae; genus Triticum; species Triticum aestivum. The sequence continues at coordinate 739,921,400 of NC_057800.1, forward strand.
TGCTATCCAGAAATTCTATATCATTTCCAATTAGTAATATGTCATCCACATATAATATCAGAAATGCTACAGAGCTCCCACTCACTTTCTTGTAAATACAGCCTTCTCCAAAAGTCTGTATAAAACCAAATGCTTTGATCACACTATCAAAGCATTTATTCCAACTCCGAGAGGCTTGCACCAGTCCATAAATGGATCGCTGGAGCTTGCACACTTTGTTAGCTCCCTTTGGATCGACAAAACCTTCTGGTTGCATCATATACAACTCTTCTTCCAGAAATCCATTCAGGAATGCAGTTTTGACATCCATCTGCCAAATTTCATAATCATAAAATGCGGCAATTGCTAACATGATTCGGACAGACTTAAGCATCGCTACGGGTGAGAAGGTCTCATCGTAGTCAATCCCTTGAACTTGCAGAAAACCTTTTGCGACAAGTCGAGCTTTGTAGACAGTAATATTACCATCAGCGTCAGTCTTCTTCTTGAAGATCCATTTATTCTCAATTGCTTGCCGATCATCGGGCAAGTCAACCAAAGTCCATACTTTGTTCTCATACATGGATCCCATCTCAGATTTCATGGCTTCAAGCCATTTTGCGGAATCTGGGCTCACCATCACTTCTTCATAGTTCGTAGGTTCATCATGATCTAGTAGCATGACTTCCAGAACAGGATTACCGTACCACTCTGGCGCGGATCTCACTCTGGTTGATCTACGAGGTTCAGTAGTATCTTGTTCTGAAGTTTCATGATCATCATCATTAGCTTCCTCACTAACTGGCGTAGGTGTCACTGAAATAGTTTTCTGTGATGTACTACTTTCCAATAAGGGAGCAGGTACAGTTACCTCGTCAAGTTCTACTTTCCTCCCACTCACTTCTTTCGAGAGAAACTCCTTCTCCAGAAAGTTTCCGAATTTAGCAACAAAAGTCTTGCCTTCGGATCTGTGATAGAAGGTGTATCCAATAGTTTCCTTTGGATATCCTATGAAGACATATTTCTCCGATTTGGGTTCGAGCTTATCAGGTTGAAGCTTTTTCACATAAGCATTGCAGCCCCAAACTTTCAGAAACGACAACTTTGGTTTCTTGCCAAACCACAGTTCATAAGGCGTCGTCTCAACGGATTTTGATGGTGCCCTATTTAACGTGAATGCGGCCGTCTCTAGAGCGTATCCCCAAAATGATAGCGGTAAATTAGTAAGAGACATCATAGATCGCACCATATCTAGTAAAGTACGATTACGACGTTCGGACACACCATTACGCTGTGGTGTTCCGGGTGGCGTGAGTTGCGAAACTATTCCGCATTGCTTCAAATGTACACCAAACTCGTAACTCAAATATTCTCCTCCACGATCAGATCGTAGAAATTTTATTTTCTTGTTATGATGATTTTCAACTTCACTCTGAAATTCTTTGAACTTTTCAAATGTCTCAGACTTATGTTTCATTAAGTAGACATACCCATATCTGCTTAAATCATCTATGAATGTGAGAAAATAACGATATCCCCCACGAGCCTCAATATTCATCGGACCACATACATCTGTATGTATGATTTCCAACAAATCTGTTGCTCTCTCCATAGTACCGTAGAACGGTGTTTTAGTCATCTTGCCCATGAGGCACGGTTCGCAAGTACCAAGTGATTCATAATCAAGTGGTTCCAAAAGTCCATCAGTATGGAGTTTCTTCATGCGCTTTACACCGATATGACCTAAACGACAGTGCCATAAATAAGTTGCACCATCATTATCAACTCTGCATCTTTTGGCTTCAACATTATGAATATGTGTATCACTACTATCGAGGTTTAATAAGAATAGACCACTCTTCCAGGGTGCATGACCATAAACGATATTACTCATATAAATAGAACAACCATTATTCTCTGATTTAAATGAATAACCGTCTCGCATTAAACAAGAACCAGATATAATGTTCATGCTCAACGCTGGCACCAAATAACAATTATTTAGGTCTAATACTAATCCTGAAGGTAGATGTGGAGGTAGTGTGCCGACCGCGATCACATCGACTTTGGAACCGTTTCCCATGCGCATCATCACCTCATCCTTAGCCAATCTTCGCTTAATTCGTAGTCCCTGTTTCGAGTTGCAAATATTAGCAACAGAACCAGTATCAAATACCCAGGTGCTACTGCGAGCATTAGTAAGGTACACATCAATAACATGTATATCGCATATACCTTTGTTCACCTTGCCATCCTTCTTATCTGCCAAATATTTGGGGCAGTTCCGCTTCCAGTGACCAGTCTGCTTGCAGTAGAAGCACTCAGTTTCAGGCTTAGGTCCAGACTTGGGTTTCTTCTCTTGAGTAGCAACTTGCTTGCAGTTCTTTTTGAAGTTCCCCTTCTTCTTCCCTTTGCCCTTTTTCTTGAAACTAGTGGTCTTGTTGACCATCAACACTTGATGCTCCTTCTTGATTTCTACCTCCGTAGCTTTCAGCATTGCGAAGAGCTCGGGAATAGTCTTATTCATCCTTTGCATATTATAGTTCATCACGAAGCTCTTGTAGCTTGGTGGCAGTGATTGGAGAATTCTGTCAATGACGCAATCATCTGGAAGATTAACTCCCAATTGAATCAAGTGATTATTATACCTAGACATTTTGAGTATATGCTCACTGACAGAACTGTTCTCTTCCATCTTGCATCTATAGAACTTATTGGAGACTTCATATCTCTCAATTCGGGCATTTGCTTGAAATATTAACTTCAACTCTTGGAACATCTCATATGCTCCATGACGTTCAAAACGTCGTTGAAGTCCCGATTCTAAGACGTAAAGCATGGCACACTGAACTATTGAGTAGTCATCAGCTTTGCTCTGCCAGACGTTCATAACATCCGGTGTTGCTCCAGCAGCAGGCCTGACACCCAGCGGTGCTTCCGGGTCGTAATTCTTCTGTGCAGCAATGAGGATAATCCTCAAGTTACGGACCCAGTCCGTGTAATTGCTACCATCATCTTTCAACTTTGCTTTCTCAAGGAACGCATTAAAATTCAATGGAACAACAACACGAGCCATCTATCTACAATCAAACATAAACAAGCAAGATAATATCAGGTACTAAGTTTCATGATAAATTTAGGTTCAATTAATCATATTACTTAAGAACTCCCACTTAGATAGACATCCCTCTAATCCTCTAAGTGATCACGTGATCCAAATCAACTAAATCATGTCCGATCATCACGTGAGATGGAGTAGTTTCATTGGTGAACATCACTATGTTGATCATATCTAATATGTGATTCGAGCTCGACCTTTTGGTCTCCGTGTTCCGAGGCCATATCTGTATATGCTTGGCTCGTCAAGTATAACCTGAGTATTCCGCGTGTGCAACTGTTTTGCACCCGTTGTATTTGAACGTAGAGCCTATCACACCCGATCATCACGTGGTGTCTCAGCACGAAGAACTTTCGCAACGGTGCATACTCAGCGAGAACACTTCTTGATAATTAGTGAGAGATCATCTTATAATGCTACCGTCAATCAAAGCAAGATAAGATGCATAAAAGATAAACATCACATGCAATCAATATAAGTGATATGATATGGCCATCATCATCTTGTGCTTGTGATCTCCATCTTCGAAGCACCGTCGTGATCACCATCGTCACCGGCGCGACACCTTGATCTCCATCGTAGCATCGTTGTCGTCTCGCCAATCTTATGCTTCCACGACTATCGCTACCGCTTAGTGATAAAGTAAAGCATTACATCGCGATTGCATTGCATATAATAAAACGACAACCATATGGCTCCTGCCAGTTGCCGATAACTCGGTTACGAAACATTATCATCTCATACAATAAAATTTAGCATCATGTCTTGGACCATATCACATCACAACATGCCCTGCAAAAACAAGTTAGACGTCCTCTACTTTGTTGTTGCAAGTTTTACGTGGCTGCTATGGGCTTAAGCAAGAACTAATCTTACCTACGCATCAAAACCACAACGATAGTTTGTCAAGTTGGTACTGTTTTAACCTTCGCAAGGACCGGGCGTAGCCACACTCGGTTCAACTAAAGTTGGAGAAACTGTCACCCGCAAGCCACCTCTGTGCAAAGCACGACGGGAGAACCGGTCTCACGTAAGCGTACGCGTAATGTTGGTCCGGGCCGCTTCGTCCAACAATACCGCCGAACCAAAGTATGACATGCTGGTAAGCAGTATGACTTATATCGCCCACAACTCACTTGTGTTCTACTCGTGCAAATAACATCAAACCATAAAACCTAGGCTCGGATGCCACTGTTGGGGAACGTAGTAATTTCAAAATTTTCCTACGGACACGCAAGATCATGGTGATGCATAGCAACGAGAGGGGAGAGTATGATCTACGTACCCTTGTAGATCGCAAAGGAAGCGTTGACACAACGTAGAGGAAGTAGTCGTACGTCTTCCCGATCCGACCGATCCAAGCACCGTTACTGCGGCACCTCTGAGTTCTTAGCACACGTACAGCTCGATGATGCTCCCCGGGCTCCGATCCAGCAAAGATTCAGGGATGAGTTCTGTCAGCACAACGGCGTGGTAACGATGATGATGTTCTACCGACGCAGGGCTTCGCCTAAGCACTACAGCGATATGACCGAGGTGGAATATGGTGGAGGGGGGCACCGCACACGGCTAAGGAACGATCACGAAGATCAACTTGTGTATCCTAGGGTGCCCCCCTGCCTCCGTATATAAAGGATCCAAGGGGGGGGGTGCGGCCGGCCTAGAGGAGGCGCGCAGGAGGAGTCCTACTCCTACAGGGAGTAGGACTCCCCTCCCTTTTCCTTGTCCAAGTAGGA
>NC_057800.1:739926298-739927585 GCF_018294505.1 Triticum aestivum
GTGCGGCCGGCCTAGAGGAGGCGCGCAGGAGGAGTCCTACTCCTACCGGGAGTAGGACTCCCCTTCCTTTTCCTTGTCCAAGTAGGAGAGGTGGAGGAAGAGAAGGAAAGGGGGGGCGCCGCCCCTCCCTCCTTGTCCAATTCGGACTAGGGGGAGAGGGGGCGCGCGGCCTGCCCTGGCAGCCCCTTCCTCTTCTCCACTTTAGGCCCACGAGGCCCATTAACCCCCCGGGGGGTTCCGGTAACCCCCCGGTGCTCCGGTTTTATCCGAAACTCATCCGGAACACTTCCGGTGTCCGAATATAGTTGTCCAATATATCAATCTTTATGTCTCGACCATTTTGAGACTCCTCGTCATGTCCGTGATCACATCCGGGACTCCGAGCTAACTTCGGTACATCAAAATGCATAAACTCATAATAACTGTCATCGTAACTTTAAGCGTGCGGACCCTATGGTTCGAGAACAATGTAGACATGACCGAGACATGTCTCCGGTCAATAACCAATAGAGGGACCTGGATGCCCATATTGGCTCCTACATATTCTACGAAGATCTTTATCTGTCAGACCGCATAACAACATACGTCGTTCCCTTTGTCATCGGTATGTTACTTTCCCGAGATTCGATCGTCGGTATCCAATACCTAGTTCAATCTCGTTACCGGCAAGTCTCTTTACTCGTTCCGTAATACATCATCTCACAACTAACACACTAGTTGTAATGCTTGCAAGGCTTATGTGATGTGCATTACCGAGAGGGCCCAGAGATACCTCTTCAACAATCGGAGTGACAAATCCTAATCTCGAAATACGCCAACCCAACATGTACCTTTGGAGACACCTATAGAGCTCCTTTATAATCACCCAGTTACGTTGTGACGTTTGGTAGCACACAAAGTGTTCCTCCGGCAAACGGGAGTTGCATAATCTCATAGTCATAGGAACATGTATAAGTCATGAAGAAAGCAATAGCAACATACTAAATGATCGGGTGCTAAGCTAATGGAATGGGTCATGTCAATCAGATCATTCTACTAATGATGTGATCCCGTTAATCAAATAACAACTTCTTTGTCTATGGTTAGGAAACATAACCATCTTTGATTAACGAGCTAGTCAAGTAGAGGCATACTAGTGACACTCTGTTTGTCTATGTATTCACACATGTATTATGTTTCCGGTTAATACAATTCTAGCATGAATAATAAACATTTATCATGATATAAGGAAATAAATAATAACTTTATTATTGCCTCTAGGGCATATTTCCTTCACCGGGGAGGGCC
>NC_057800.1:739928166-739929993 GCF_018294505.1 Triticum aestivum
GGGGCTGGCCCGGGCACCCGGTGCCAAGGGGCTGGGCACCCGGAGTGGGCAGGGCCGGCGGCTGGAAGAGGCCCGGGCACCCGGGGCTGCGGGGCTGGGCACCCGGGGCGTCCAGGGAGCTCCAACCCCTCTTGTTCTTCTCGCTTCTCTCCTTCTCCTTCTTCTTGACCGTAGGTGCTTGGGTCTTCGTGCTAGCCTCTCCATCATCAACACCTTGATACCTAATCATGCACAACACCTCCGTTTGAGGTAGGACCCAACTCTCGAATGAATTTGAGTGGAGCTCGAAGAGGAAAGAGTTCACCTCGTTCTCGATGGCGTGTGCACGTGCTCTTGTCCATGGTCCTCTCCGTCCTTGCGGTGGTGGTGTGACGTTCATCATGATGGTCGAGGGATGCTCCGCATCAGCATGTCAGGCTTGGTGGGGGAGGAAGGAGGTGGAGGACGTGGCGAGGCTGCGGCGGGTGGAGGCGCCGGAGGGTGAGGACGAGGCCATGGACCGGAGAAGGGAGAAGAGACTCTCTCTGGTTGCCGTACGTTGGGTTGGGCTCCCGTGACACGATCCTCTCTTCGGGCTGAGTGTTGGACCAAAGCCCATACTTACGGCCGAACAACATCCTAAAACAACAATACTCACTGCAAAAAAGACCTCACAAAAAGTTTCCCTGCCTCGTGCTAGGGTTTTCTTCCTCTCGTTTTCTGATCGGGTTAGGGTTCAAGACATCATGGCGCCAGGCGGAGCTTCAGTGTCGAGCTCGAGGGGACCTATGGAGCCCGATGATGTGACGGTGCTGATGAAGGATCTTGGTCTTTGGGAGGAGGATCTTGACGACGTGGTTTTGATGAGAAGGAGGCTCCGGCTGAGGCAGCGCGATGGATAGCATTGGCCAGGGTTCACTCAGCCAAAACCTACAGCCAATTTTGGTTCTTCAAAAACATGAGAGCTGCGCGGGATCTAGCCCAGGAGGTCCAGTTCAAGCCTCTGGAAGATAATCTATATACGGTGCAGTTCTCCTGCTTGGGGGATTGGGAAAGAGTTACGAGGGACGGCCCGTGGCAATTCAGAGGGGATGCTGTCATCCTCAAACAATACGATTGGCTTGACGAAGCCGTCCACAGTTCAGCTTGACACTATAGAGATTTGGGTGCAGATCCATGATGTTCCACCGCTATATGCTCATCTTGTTCCATCTCTAGCAACAAAGGTAGGCGAGGTCATTTATGCCGAACCCCAATCACAAGACTTCAATGGCAATTTCCATCGAGTTTGGGTCCGGATCAATGTCAATAAACCTTTGAAGAATGCAGTCTCTATGATAAGAGAGGGGAAACGCCAGATCTACAGGATTAAATATGAAAAACTCCCAGATTGGTGTGCGGTCTGTGGCATGTTGGGCCATCAGTTTAAAGAGCACGGTAATGGTATACACCCTCTGTCAGCGCTGGTCTTCCAAGATCTCAGGGCGTCTTGGGTCATGCGTACTGGACAAGGCCCGGGGGGAGGGGGTGGAAGAAGAGGAGGACGGCGGGGAGGCCGCGGTGGACGTGGAACCAGACCCCATTTCGATCAAGATCAGAGCAGCGATGGGAAGGAGTACTCGGGCACTGCATCCGATGCCGTCATGGAGGAGGGAGACAACAATAGGAAAAGGGCGCCAACCCATGTGAAGCAGTCTGGTAACAATGAATCAAACAGGGTTGGTCCTGGGGCGATGTTAGCGCTACCCTCATCCCCATTTGTCCCCCCGAGCCCAAGCAGCAAACAAGATCCAAAACGAGTCAAGATGAGCACAGGTGCAGGAGAGGAGGACGTGGAGAAAAGTGTCG
>NC_057800.1:739930003-739936117 GCF_018294505.1 Triticum aestivum
GAAAACCTTTTGCGACAAGTCGAGCTTTGTAGACAGTAATATTACCATCAGCGTCAGTCTTCTTCTTGAAGATCCATTTATTCTCAATTGCTTGCCGATCATCGGGCAAGTCAACCAAAGTCCATACTTTGTTCTCATACATGGATCCCATCTCAGATTTCATGGCTTCAAGCCATTTTGCGGAATCTGGGCTCACCATCACTTCTTCATAGTTCGTAGGTTCATCATGATCTAGTAGCATGACTTCCAGAACAGGATTACCGTACCACTCTGGCGCGGATCTCACTCTGGTTGATCTACGAGGTTCAGTAGTATCTTGTTCTGAAGTTTCATGATCATCATCATTAGCTTCCTCACTAACTGGCGTAGGTGTCACTGAAATAGTTTTCTGTGATGTACTACTTTCCAATAAGGGAGCAGGTACAGTTACCTCGTCAAGTTCTACTTTCCTCCCACTCACTTCTTTCGAGAGAAACTCCTTCTCCAGAAAGTTTCCGAATTTAGCAACAAAAGTCTTGCCTTCGGATCTGTGATAGAAGGTGTATCCAATAGTTTCCTTTGGATATCCTATGAAGACATATTTCTCCGATTTGGGTTCGAGCTTATCAGGTTGAAGCTTTTTCACATAAGCATTGCAGCCCCAAACTTTCAGAAACGACAACTTTGGTTTCTTGCCAAACCACAGTTCATAAGGCGTCGTCTCAACGGATTTTGATGGTGCCCTATTTAACGTGAATGCGGCCGTCTCTAGAGCGTATCCCCAAAATGATAGCGGTAAATTAGTAAGAGACATCATAGATCGCACCATATCTAGTGAAGTACGATTACGACGTTCGGACACACCATTACGCTGTGGTGTTCCGGGTGGCGTGAGTTGCGAAACTATTCCGCATTGCTTCAAATGTACACCAAACTCGTAACTCAAATATTCTCCTCCACGATCAGATCGTAGAAATTTTATTTTCTTGTTATGATGATTTTCAACTTCACTCTGAAATTCTTTGAACTTTTCAAATGTCTCAGACTTATGTTTCATTAAGTAGACATACCCATATCTGCTTAAATCATCTATGAATGTGAGAAAATAACGATATCCGCCACGATCCTCAATATTCATCGGACCACATACATCTGTATGTATGATTTCCAACAAATCTGTTGCTCTCTCCATAGTACCGGAGAACGGTGTTTTAGTCATCTTGCCCATGAGGCACGGTTCGCAAGTACCAAGTGATTCATAATCAAGTGGTTCCAAAAGTCCATCAGTATGGAGTTTCTTCATGCGCTTTACACCGATATGACCTAAACGACAGTGCCATAAATAAGTTGCACCATCATTATCAACTCTGCATCTTTTGGCTTCAACATTATGAATATGTGTATCACTACTATCGAGGTTGAATAAGAATAGACCACTCTTCCAGGGTGCATGACCATAAAAGATATTACTCATATAAATAGAACAACCATTATTCTCTGATTTAAATGAATAACCGTCTCGCATTAAACAAGATCCAGATATAATGTTCATGCTCAACGCTGGCACCAAATAACAATTATTTAGGTCTAATACTAATCCTGAAGGTAGATGTGGAGGTAGTGTGCCGACCGCGATCACATCGACTTTGGAACCGTTTCCCACGCGCATCATCACCTCATCCTTAGCCAATCTTCGCTTAATTCGTAGTCCCTGTTTCAAGTTGCAAATATTAGCAACAGAACCAGTATCAAATACCCAGGTGCTACTGCGAGCATTAGTAAGGTACACATCAATAACATGTATATCGCATATACCTTTGTTCACCTTGCCATCCTTCTTATCTGCCAAATATTTGGGGCAGTTCCGCTTCCAGTGACCAGTCTGCTTGGAGTAGAAGCACTCAGTTTCAGGCTTAGGTCCAGACTTGGGTTTCTTCTCTTGAGTAGCAACTTGCTTGCAGTTCTTTTTGAAGTTCCCCTTCTTCTTCCCTTTGCCCTTTTTCTTGAAACTAGTGGTCTTGTTGACCATCAACACTTGATGCTCCTTCTTGATTTCTACCTCCGCAGCTTTCAGCATTGCGAAGAGCTCGGGAATAGTCTTATTCATCCTTTGCATATTATAGTTCATCACGAAGCTCTTGTAGCTTGGTGGCAGTGATTGGAGAATTCTGTCAATGACGCAATCATCTGGAAGATTAACTCCCAATTGAATCAAGTGATTATTATACCTAGACATTTTGAGTATATGCTCACTGACAGAACTGTTCTCTTCCATCTTGCATCTATAGAACTTATTGGAGACTTCATATCTCTCAATTCGGGCATTTGCTTGAAATATTAACTTCAACTCTTGGAACATCTCATATGCTCCATGACGTTCAAAACGTCGTTGAAGTCCCGATTCTAAGACGTAAAGCATGGCACACTGAACTATCGAGTAGTCATCAGCTTTGCTCTGCCAGACGTTCATAACATCCGGTGTTGCTCCAGCAGCAGGCCTGACACCCAGCGGTGCTTCCGGGTCGTAATTCTTCTGTGCAGCAATGAGGATAATCCTCAAGTTACGGACCCAGTCCGTGTAATTGCTACCATCATCTTTCAACTTTGCTTTCTCAAGGAACGCATTAAAATTCAATGGAACAACAACACGAGCCATCTATCTACAATCAAACATAAACAAGCAAGATAATATCAGGTACTAAGTTTCATGATAAATTTAGGTTCAATTAATCATATTACTTAAGAACTCCCACTTAGATAGACATCCCTCTAATCCTCTAAGTGATCACGTGATCCAAATCAACTAAATCATGTCCGATCATCACGTGAGATGGAGTAGTTTCATTGGTGAACATCACTATGTTGATCATATCTAATATGTGATTCGAGCTCGACCTTTTGGTCTCCGTGTTCCGAGGCCATATCTGTATATGCTTGGCTAGTCAAGTATAACCTGAGTATTCCGCGTGTGCAACTGTTTTGCACCCGTTGTATTTGAACGTAGAGCCTATCACACCCGATCATCACGTGGTGTCTCAGCATGAAGAACTTTCACAACGGTGCATACTCAGGGAGAACACTTCTTGATAATTAGTGAGAGATCATCTTATAATGCTACCGTCAATCAAAGCAAGATAAGATGCATAAAAGATAAACATCACATGCAATCAATATAAGTGATATGATATGGCCATCATCATCTTGTGCTTGTGATCTCCATCTTCGAAGCACCGTCGTGATCACCATCGTCACCGGCGCGACACCTTGATCTCCATCATAGCATCGTTGTCGTCTCGCCAATCTTATGCTTCCACGACTATCGCTACCGCTTAGTGATAAAGTAAAGCATTACATCGTGATTGCATTGCATACAATAAAGCGACAACCATATGGCTCCTGCCAGTTGCCGATAACTCGGTTACAAAACATGATCATCTCATACAATAAAATTTAGCATCATGTCTTGGACAATATCACATCACAACATGCCCTGCAAAAACAAGTTAGACGCCCTCTACTTTGTTGTTGCAAGTTTTACGTGGCTGCTACGGGCTTAAGCAAGAACTAATCTTACCTACGCATCAAAACCACAACGATAGTTTGTCAAGTTGGTGTTGTTTTAACCTTCGCATGGACCGGGCGTAGCCACACTCGGTTCAACTAAAGTTGGAGAAACTGTCACCCGCAAGCCACCTCTGTACAAAGCACGTCGGGAGAACCGGTCTCGCGTAAGCGTACGCGTAATATTGGTCTGGGCCGCTTCGTCCAACAATACCGCCGAACCAAAGTATGACATGCTGGTAAGCAGTATGACTTATATCGCCCACAACTCACTTGTGTTCTACTCGTGCAAATAACATCAAACCATAAAACCTAGGCTCGGATGCCACTGTTGGGGAACGTAGTAATTTCAAAATTTTCCTATGCACACGCAAGATCATGGTGATGCATAGCAATGAGAGGGGAGAGTATGATCTACGTACCCTTGTAGATCGCAACGGAAGCGTTGACACAACGTAGAGGAAGTAGTCGTATGTCTTCCCGATCCGACCGATCCAAGCACCGTTACTGCGGCACCTCCGAGTTCTTAGCACACGTACAACTCGATGACGCTCCCCGGGCTCCGATCCAGCAAAGCTTCAGGGATGAGTTCTGTCAGCACAACGGCGTGGTGACGATGATGATGTTCTACCGACGCAGGGCTTCGCCTAAGCACTACAACGATATGACCGAGGTGGAATATGGTGGAGGGGGGCACCGCACACGGCTAAGGAACGATCACGAAGATCAACTTGTGTATCCTAGGGTGCCCCCCTGCCTCCGTATATAAAGGATCCAAGGGGGGGGTGCGGCCGGCCTAGAGGAGGCACGCAGGAGGAGTCCTACTCCTACCGGGAGTAGGACTCCCCTCCCTTTTCCTTGTCCAAGTAGGAGAGGTGGAGGGAGAGAAGGAAAGGGGGGGCGCCGCCCCTCCCTCCTTGTCCAATTTGGACTAGGGGGAGAGGGGGCGCGCGGCCTGCCCTGGCAGCCCCTTCCTCTTCTCCACTTTAGGCCCACGAGGCCCATTAACCCCCCGGGGGGTTCCGGTAACCCCCCGGTGCTCCGGTTTTATCCGAAACTCATCCGGAACACTTCCGGTGTCCGAATATAGTTGTCCAATATATCAATCTTTATGTCTCGACCATTTTGAGACTCCTCGTCATGTCCGTGATCACATCCGGGACTCCGAACTAACTTCGGTACATCAAAATGCATAAACTCATAATAACTGTCATCGTAACTTTAAGCGTGCGGACCCTATGGTTCGAGAACAATATAGACATGACCGAGACATGTCTCCGGTCAATAACCAATAGAGGGACCTGGATGCCCATATTGGCTCCTACATATTCTACGAAGATCTTTATCTGTCAGACCGCATAACAACATACGTCGTTCCCTTTGTCATCGGTATGTTACTTTCCCGAGATTCGATCGTCGGTATCCAATACCTAGTTCAATCTCGTTACCGGCAAGTCTCTTTACTCGTTCCGTAATACATCATCTCACAACTAACACACTAGTTGTAATGCTTGCAAGGCTTATGTGATGTGCATTACCGAGAGGGCCCAGAGATACCTCTTCAACAATCGGAGTGACAAATCCTAATCTCGAAATACGCCAACCCAACATGTACCTTTGGAGACACCTGTAGAGCTCCTTTATAATCACCCAGTTACGTTGTGACGTTTGGTAGCACACAAAGTGTTCCTCCGGCAAACGGGAGTTGCATAATCTCATAGTCATAGGAACATGTATAAGTCATGAAGAAAGCAATAGCAACATACTAAATGATCGGGTGCTAAGCTAATGGAATGGGTCATGTCAATCAGATCATTCTACTAATGATGTGATCCCGTTAATCAAATAACAACTTCTTTGTCTATGGTTAGGAAACATAACCATCTTTGATTAACGAGCTAGTCAAGTAGAGGCATACTAGTGACACTCTGTTTGTCTATGTATTCACACATGTATTATGTTTCCGGTTAATACAATTCTAGCATGAATAATAAACATTTATCATGATATAAGGAAATAAATAATAACTTTATTATTGCCTCTAGGGCATATTTCCTTCACCGGGGAGGGCCAAGGCCGCGCCAGGAGCTGGGCCGGGCACCCGGTGGGGAACTGGGCCGGAGAGGGGCTGGCCCGGGCACCCGGTGCCAAGGGGCTGGGCACCCGGAGTGGGCAGGGCCGGCGGCTGGAAGAGGCCCGGGCACCCGGGGCTGCGGGGCTGGGCACCCGGGGCGTCCAGGGAGCTCCAACCCCTCTTGTTCTTCTCGCTTCTCTCCTTCTCCTTCTTCTTGACCGTAGGTGCTTGGGTCTTCGTGCTAGCCTCTCCATCATCAACACCTTGATACCTAATCATGCACAACACCTCCGTTTGAGGTAGGACCCAACTCTCGAATGAATTTGAGTGGAGCTCGAAGAGGAAAGAGTTCACCTCGTTCTCGATGGCGTGTGCACGTGCTCTTGTCCATGGTCCTCTCCGTCCTTGCGGTGGTGGTGTGACGTTCATCATGATGGTCGAGGGATGCTCCGCATCAGCATGTCAGGCTTGGTGGGGGAGGAAGGAGGTGGAGGACGTGG
>NC_057800.1:740021674-740023527 GCF_018294505.1 Triticum aestivum
CCGCACACCCCAATGAGTTTGAGCCTGCGTCGACAGCGGTCGGAGGTGGAGGACCCGGCCACGCAGCTATAGTGGTGGAGGTAGGATGGCGGCGAGGGGAAAAAGTCCTCCACCAGTGGATGAGAGGACGCAGCACGGCTGGCGACAGCGCCGCGAGTTGACGTGATTCCTGCCTCCTCCCCAGCCCGTCCTCCTCTAATGAATGGGGTTGTTTCTGGATCACGATGATCAAAAGATATAATGCAAATGATGTATAAAATCTAGTGTTCGCATCCTCCGTGCAAGCATGAAAGCAGCCATCCGAGAACCTTGAATAAACTGCAGGCCCAGAAATTCTAGTGCATATTCTTGGTGCATACATGAGCTGAAACAAACATCATATTAACAGTACGTACAGATAATATATAATTTTACCAGTTTCAGAACTATAGAATGCGTTAAAAGAGTGTTGTGCCTGACCAACTAATAGTCTAAGAAGTATGACAATGAGTAAATTTAGAAAAGCATCGGTGATGTGTACTCATCAGATGAGTTTCATGGTATCGCGAATTACTAACCATTAATTGAGATATTTATAGGTGTGGTAATAAAAATAGCAGAGCTATCCATCTTGCATTATGGGCTGTAACACATAATTGGTAACCAGACCACAGTGATAGTTCACTCTAGTTTCCTGACTCGAGAATTTGCCAAATTTTTAACTCACGCAATTATGCGGGAGGAAGTACATGTAGAGCTTCTTACAGTAAAAATAAACATCTAGAGCTTCCTGCTTCAAAGTTCAACCACAAGATATTCCCACATTTGTCATACTGGATACCAGTAGATCCATATAACATCTTTCTGTAATATTTGCTGAGGTATAAATAGTTAACAAACTCGTAGCATTGGCGCACATTATCTATTTTGGCTAAATATGCCTCACAAAATTGTCCAGCACCTGCATTGGAAAGAAAGAGTATGCATATCCAATTCATGAACTCAACAGGACATAACTGTCCAAATGGTTGAGAGAAGAAGCGAGTGTCGTATTTATACGATTAAAGATTCTGAAAACCCATTAACTAAATCTATTTATACCAGAAAACAAGCAACCATTTGGAAAGTTAGGATAGCCTTTTGTGAAATAAGCTTTATATGTTTAGGCTCTAAAAATATACCTTAACGAGAAAGATTAGTTTTACCGAAGTTTAGGCAAGTGGGTGCACGGCCACCCGGCTGAACCAATAAGACCATGCAGAGTACAGGGAGATGATGCAATATTACTTTTTCCATTTCAGAGATCTGCAAGAGATCATCATCAAGTAATTCAATGGGACAAAATAACAAAAGGTCTAATCATCTTATTTCCTCCATTCCACTAAGGAAAAAGAATTATGAAGCAAGAATAGTACAAATTAGAGGGATTATGTGACCTTCATGGGAAAGAAGAAGCCACGAAAAGAGAAAAAGTAGTGAGCAATTTTACCAGCGCCACGAGGCTTGCCAGGCCACCATTGGTTGGACCAACCTGCATCGCCCTCCATGAACAACAGCGCCAAGATGTCCAGCTGGTTCAGACCATGTCCTCCGATCCGCTGATGCCCGCCATCGCTGCCAAGACGGAGGCCAAACCACCTACCATGTCATGTGCACGGCGGACTCGTTCCGGCCAATACGTAGTAGGCCCAGCACGCGCGCGCTTGCCACGCATGAGGTCGTCAGATCCCCACCGGTGTAAGCATGTCCTCGCTCCTCCCCTAGCCCGGGCTTGTGTATTTAGAAGGAAGGGGGCGGCGAGGACTTGGACGTGCGGTTCTTGAGGTAGCCCCAGGACGAACGATGGGGAGAAGTGAACCGCGGCCGAGTCAAGC
>NC_057800.1:740025170-740026496 GCF_018294505.1 Triticum aestivum
GTTGGTTTCTTTAAAAAGAAACTGAGAACCCACAGGCATTCTTTTTTTCAATTGTTGCATGCATGCATATAAGACGAAAATGATGATGTCAGCAGAGATTTCATCGAATTCAAAAATTCAAAATGTTTTGTAGCTCTAACCGTCATTCTGATTGAAAAACCGTTTTCACATAAAAGATTTGTCGCGACGAGACCTTCGAAACTAGATCTCATATTGATATGTTCCGACGACTTTTTTTCGGGTCAAAGTTACCAGCCCCATGCTAAGTAAGTTATCACATCTGTGGTATATAAGTTATCGTCATGTTTACATAGAAATTACCGGGGCATAAAAATGGCTCCTCCAACATTCTCTCCACATGCAAATGCAGTAGAGCACGGGAAATCCGATATCATTGTAAATTCTCACTATTTCAAAACTGTAAAATGTTTTATAGCTCAAACTGTCGTTTTTGATTGAAAAATCGTTTTCACATTAAAAAATCCATCACGATGAAAATTTCGAAACTGGATCTCATGTTGCATGTTTTGATCACTTTTTTGGTCAATAGTTACCGTAAACTTATCATTTATGTTATATGTATACTAACATGTTGTTTATGCAGAAGTGACCGAAGATGTGTCTCAACGACTTCTTTCCCCTGGGTCAAATTTATCGTGATATTTATACCTAAGTTATCAGCTTCGGATGCATACATTACCGTGCTATTTGCACAGAAGTAACCGGGGTATGTTTCAATAACTTTTTTTCGGGTCTTAAGTTATCGCGTTGGTTATACCGTAGTTATCAGGTCAATAATGTGTGAGTTATCATGCTATTGACAAATAAGTTACCAGAGGTATATTTCATTAACAACCCTCCCCACCCATCAGCACTGTTGCCAAAAGTTATTAGGACTGGGGCACATAAGTTATCAGGTCTGCAATGTGTGAGTTATCATGTTATTCACACAAAAAGTTACCAAGGGTATATTGCATCAACCACCCTCCCCCCTTCTTGTCACCAAAATTTATCAAGACCGGGGTACATTAGTTATCACGTCTACGATGTGTGAGTTACCATGATATGCACATAAAGGTTACCGGGGGTATATTTCATCACCCCTCCCTCGCGAAAAGTACCATGACCGGGGTGCATAAGTTATCGGGTCTCCGATGTGTGAGTTACCATGCTATTCACACAAAAGTTACCGGGGGTATTTGGCTGCCACGCCCCCCCCCCTGAGGCCGAAGTTATCAGGACTCGGGTATATAATGTATCAGGTCTGTGATGTGTGAGTTATCATGATATACTGATATTCCACAACCTATAATGTAGTATGAAATA
>NC_057800.1:740026685-740027752 GCF_018294505.1 Triticum aestivum
TTATCAGGACTCGGGTATATAATGTATCAGGTCTGTGATGTGTGAGTTATCATGATATACTGATAATCCACAACCTATAATGTAGTATGAAATAATGTACTCCCTCTATATAAAGTTAGTACAAAGTCGAGTCACGTATTTTGGGGCGAAGGAAGTACAAGAAAAGGCCAACAAACAACAACAAAATAGTTTTTTATTTCTGCCATGGGGTTTAAAAAGGGTCAAATAGACAGTTTTCGTTTGTAAGACAACAAGTAGTATTAGGTGAGTTGGTCATTGGCATTGTACAACAATCAACGGAACTGGGTTTGAACCCTACTATGCACATTATTTTTACTCGATGGGAAAGAAAAAACGAAAAAAAATCAGTAGCGACAACGACATGATCGACAGCAACGTTCGCTCAAACACGTAGGCTAAACGCGCGCCTTCAGATTCGAAATGGACGGCATCCAAACAGTGCGGATCTGTTGTAAACGAGTAGTCGGCAGGAAATTAGCTTTTTCCTTATTACATACCTCGACATGTATGTATAGAAATACTTATATGCCTGGCTTCTTAAGGTGGACGGAAGCAGGCCCGTATCATCTCCAAAGTAGCTGTGTGGTGGAACAACAGTCAAGGTTGCATCCATGGCCATGACATCGAGAGCGCTAGGCCACCTGGGGTATTGCTTCATTGTCATTGGACTTCTCGCAACGGTCGGTCGCCTGGGAACTGTGACGTGAATTGGTGATAACTGACCTCCTCATGCATCTATGTGCATTTTACGGCCATTTGGATCGTCAACGGGGTCCAGCAGGCATGCATGGACAATCAGCACTTATGGGGCATGGTGATGGCTGGGCATGATCTCGTTGAAGATTGCATAACAGAGGGAACAAAATAGATCTGGTTAAAAATTACTAAAGAAGGTTCAAGCGTCGGAGAAGACGTACCAATATAAGAACCTTGAACGGATGAAACTACTTCCGTTGCCTTTTCCAGATCAGAGAATCAACGGATCTAACTCAAAAACAGATATCACAACCGGAGAGATGGATCAAGAGAATGGTTTCTGATTCAAA
>NC_057800.1:740029199-740029918 GCF_018294505.1 Triticum aestivum
GAGGCAGAACTGGGCCCTCACCCCTCTCAGATTTGGCGTGTGGTGTTAGATGGAAAGGAAATATTAGCTCAGGGTATCGTGAGGAGGATCGGTGATGGGGAAAGCACAGACATATGGTCAGACAATTGGTTCCTCATGATAGTTTTAAAAGGCCAATCTCATCCCTAGTACCCAGCCCACCACAGAAAGTATCTGATCTCATCCATACAACCTCAGCACAATGGAAAGAAGGGCTGGTTCGCTCGGTGTTTACTCCTTTTGATGCAAATGCGATTCTGAGAATACCAGTGTGCACGCGGAAACTGCCGGACTGTTGGGCTTGGCATGAAGAGGACAACGGATGTTTCACTGTCCGCTCGGCATACCGTATGATACTGAGGATGAAAACAAGCAGAGAAGGGTGGTGCAACGGGTCTGAGGGCTCACCGGCGGGGCAGGATAGCAACATCTGGAGCACATTATGGCATATTCAGGCGACTAGCAAGGCACTCGATGCCAAGCGGAGAAGTTCTCCATCATCGCCATATGGCCGACACCGACTCTTGTTGCTTGTGTGGAGCGCGAGACACTTGGTGACATGCCCTTCTCACTTGTGCGCTGTCCAGGAGCGTTTGGCACTCGCATCAGAAGATTTGGTCGAGAAGATCATCACACACCAGGCAGAAAACACTAAGGACTGGCTATTCGCACTACATGAAATACTAGATGCTCCAGATTTT
>NC_057800.1:740029976-740031561 GCF_018294505.1 Triticum aestivum
TTTTATAAGTGTTGTCGTAACTGCTTGGGGAATTTGGGCAGCAAGGAGGAAGGCAATTCACGAGGACATTTTCCAGTCTCCACATGCCACATATGCTTTTATTCAGAAGTACTTGTCAGAGCTGGAGATAGTTAACAAGAGAGAGAAGCAGCAGGCACCACAGAGAGATCCACGCAGTTCAACCTGGGTGCCGCCAGCCCAAGGGTGTGTCAAGACCAATAATGTAGACAGCGCAGTGTATGGGAGAGGGAAGTACGGAGCGGTGGGAGCAGTATGCAGAAACCAACACAACGCTTTTCTTGGGGCCTCGGCAATTGTCTTTAAGCACATAACTGATCCTCAAACGCTAGAAGCCCTAGCTATAAGGGAAGCTCTCTCCCTAGCGGATGATCTATATGCCCGGCGTATTCATGTTGCCTCAGATTGCAGGACAGTGGTCAGTGAATTGAATCAGGGAAAGTTTGCTGCTTATGGTGCGGTTCTTCGTGAGATTTCAGAACGTTTGTCAGCTTTTCTATCTTGTAATATAGGTCATGTGAAGGAAATATGCCCTAGAGGCAATAATAAAGTTGTTATTTATATTTGCTTATATCATGATAAATGTTTATTGTTCATGCTAGAATTGTATTAACCGGAAACTTAGTACATATGTGAATATATAGACAAACAGAGTGTCCCTAGTATGCATGTACTTGACTAGCTCGTTAATCAAAGATGGTTAAGTTTCCTAGCCATAGACATGTGTTGTCATTTGATGAACGGGATCACATCATTAAAGAATGATGTGATGGACAAGACCCATCCGTTAGCTTAGCATTATGACCGTTTAGTTTATTGCTATTGCTTTCTTCATGACTTATACATGTTCCTATGACTATGAGATTATGCAACTCCCGAATACCGGAGGAACACTTAGTGTGCTATCAAACGTCACAACGTAACTGGGTGATTATAAAGATGCTCTACAGGTGTCTACGATGGTGTTTGTTGAGTTGGCATAGATCGAGATTAGGATTTGTCACTCCGATTGTCGGAGAGGTATCTCTGGGCCCTCTCGGTAATGCACATCACTATAAGCCTTGCAAGCAATGTGACTAATGAGTTAGTTGTGGGATGATGCATTACAGAACGAGTAGAAAGACTTGCCGGTAACGAGATTGAACTAGGTATGGTGATACCGACGATCGAATCTCGAGAAAGTGACATACCGATGACAAAGGGAACAACGTATGTTGTTGTGCGGTTTGACCGATAAAGATCTTCGTAGAATATGTAGGAGCCAATATGAGCATCCATGTTCCGCTATTGGTTATTGACTGGAGAGGTGTCTTGGTCATGTCTACATAGTTCTCAAACCCGTAGGGTCCGCACGCTTAACGTTCTATGACGATTTGTATTATGCGTTTATGTGATTTGGTGAACGAAGGTTGTCCGGAGTCCAGGATAAGATCACAGACATGACGGGGAGTCTCGGAATGGTCGAGACATAAAGATCCATATATTGGAACGTTACATTCGGACACCGGAATAGTTCGGGTCGTTTCGGATAAGTTTCGGAGTACCGGGGGTTACCGGACCCCCCCCC
>NC_057800.1:740032010-740058353 GCF_018294505.1 Triticum aestivum
ACCCCTGGCCGGCCTCCTCCTCCCTCCCTCCTTTAAATATGGGGGAGTGGGGCACCCCATAGTACTGAATAGTATATTTCATTTCGCGGAAAGGTGCTAATTAATATACTTTATTAATCAAATTAGCCAGTCATTTGGCGGAAGGTTGGCTTCCGCCATTGCATGCCTAGATTTGGCGGAAAGTTGACCTTCGCCATGGTGGTATGCTTAGTAGTCTTGCTTAGTGCTTGGTTTCTTCCTTAGTGATTTTAGTAGATTTATTTAGCCAAATGTTTAGTCAGATGTTTTGAATATATGCGGCGGCGGTTGGATGGCCGCATCCCGCATCTGTGTCCGTATACTGATCCCTCTTGAAGAAAATTTACGGGTCGCTGTTGAAGATGCCCTTACCAGGTATGTAACCGAAGGTGTGTTCTTTGTAGTGGGGAACCCAAGGTCGAAAGGTGTAACGAGGTGCATAGGTTTTTTCTTTTGAGTGCATATATGATTGGTGTTTTTTTTGCCGCAAAAATCTTCCGATCTAAGTGTCAATTGTTAAGGTAGTACAAGGAATACTAAAAAAAGGTAGTACAAGGAATACTAGAAGTAAAAAATTACATCCAGGTTCATAGATCATTTAGCGACGATTATAAACACTGAAGTGAATTAAAGGTACGCCGCCGTCATTGTCCCTTCCTCATCGGAACAAATCTTCTTATAGTAGACAGTCGAAAAGTCATCATACTAAGGGCTCATAAGACCAGCGCAATAGAATAGTAATCGCCGCCGATGAAGAGAACGAAGGTTTGATCCTATAGACACACGAACAAATACGAAGGAAGACCGGATCCACGTGGATGTACTAAAGACAAATATCGATCAAATCCCGCAAGATTCGCTAGAGACAATCCTTCACACACACCCTCTGACGAGAAGACCTTATTCCATTTTCAAAGAGGCGTCATTGCCTCGCCTATCTGAGAAGGACACAAACCCCAACATAATTTAAAAAAATCATCAAAAAGCGAAGCTCTCCCACCGACAAGAGCTGGGATCAACCGCGGCTTCATGGTTCTAAGACCACAGGAGGCGAGGTAGACCGGCGGCGGTGCCGACGGGAGGCATGAGAAACCTTAGCATGACTGGGTGCACGGGTGTACGAGCCAAGGGATACGAGCGGTCTCAACTAGATTTCTTAACTAAGCTTACCTTTACGGGGATCCAACAAGGGTCATTTTTGTGGCATGAGAGCGCGCCAAGTGGTACACCCAGCCGTCACCACGTGTTGTGTACTTGGCATTTTTCCTTTTTTTTTGGATTTTTTTTACTTTCCTTTACGGGTTTTCATGATTTGGATGGTGCTTTTTTGGCTTCTCGGTTTTTGTCCCCTTTTCCCTAGATTTTGAAGGTGTTTTTATGGATGTGCTTCTTGGAAAAAAATTATTCTTTCACGAGAAACACAAATCTAAGAAGGTGGCAAGTGATCTTTACGAAGTGTAACTCTTAACTAATGATTTCACATGCTTTCAGGTCTGAAAGAAATACAGATAAATATATAGATATGAATACGAGACCAGTCTCGAATCTTCGCATGCATTAACATGGATATCGAGATCATTTGTGCTCGCGCTAATGAGCATTTTCGTAACCAATCCTCCATAAAAGTCAGCAAAGTGATATGGCTTGGTTTCTAGACATGTTAATGATGCTTGCGCCTGAGAAGTACAGATTTGGGAAAATAAATAAGGCAACTGTGAAGGTGAATAGAAAAGCAACTACATCTTGTACATTGTCGTACTAATTCTAGCAATCAAAACTAAAAAAAAATCTAGCAATCAAGTGGTGCAAATTGCAAAAATATACCAAATACATGCGTAAAGCATGTAAGCATAAGTTGCAGGGCTAGCGTTATATACACAGGTCATGCACAAGAATAGGAAATAAATTTACATGCAACATCAAATTAAAAACACCAGGGCGATGTTACTTCGTACCACACGTGTGACACTTATCATTTGGGTCAAAAATAAGATGGTCAAAACTTGAAAGAGTATTACAATAAACTCCAAAAGCATGTCTTGACATACACAAACTCCAACACCTCCAGAAAGAAACCGCTATCTTATTCTTATCACTTCCAGTTTGCCACCAAACCACTGAAAAACATTATTAGACAGGCCAAAATGAGCAGGTGGTTGATCTTGTCATCACTTCCTTTGGCTACCTTCATCAAAACATTCACTTCATCACGCAATTCCTTGACCTCTCCTCTCAGCAGAACATTCTCTTGGTGTAGCTTCTCCATTTCTGACGGAAAAACATTAGAAATGAATGCTTTGGGGAGAACCTCAGGCTCCATCTGCTCAGCTTCCTCCGCTGCAGGTTGTTTAGTAGTGGTAGGTTTTGCTTCTTTATCCTCACTCACATCGGTCTTTTCCGGTTGTAGCGCTGAACTGTCGGCCGAGTCTGTGAAGGAACTGTTTCTACAGGTACTGGTATCTCTGTCAGTATCAGTCGTGGCTGGAGCTGAAGTCTCCACTGGTGGAATCGTTGTTGATGTCTTATCTTTTTCCTGCTGGCATTCTAATGTTTCCATATTAATTTCCGGGACTTCTATTCTGCCATTGCATATAAATGGCAGCCTTTGCCCATATATGGTTGTAGGTTGTGATTCTTTATCCTCGCTCATATCAGTCTTGGCCGGTTGGACAGCTGAACTGTTGGTGTAACTATTGGCCGAGTCTCTGCAGAAACTATTGCTGCAGGTACTATCTCTCTCAGTGTTTGTCACTGCTGAAGCTGAAGTCTCCACCGGTGGAACCGCTGTTGGTGCCATATCTTGTTCCCGCTGACATGCTGATGTTTTCATATCAATTTCCGGGACTTCTAGTCGTTCATTGCATATATATGGCAGCATTTTCCCATAATTTGTGTTTTGAGATGGGCTTTGCCCATATATGACAGCAGGTTTTGCTTCTTTATTCTCGTTCACATAAGTCTTGGCTGGTTGGACCGCTGAACTGCTGGTGTAACCACTAGCCGAGTCTCTGCAGGAACTATCCCTGCAGGTACTGGTATCTCCGTCGGTATCAGTTGCTGCTTGATCTGAAGTCTCCACTAGTGGAACCGTTGTTGATGTCCAATCTTTTTCCTGCTGACATGCTAATGCTTTCATATCTATTTCCAGGACTTCTATTCTTTCATTGCATATATATGGCAGCCATTGCCCATATATATCCTTTTGAGATGGTTTTTGCCCATATATGACAACGAGCCTACATGATTAAGATGTTCTGGGTTAGAACTATGGGTCAGGCAAAAACTAATATTACAAAACAATAGAGCTAAAGGCATACAAGTCTAAAATTGCTTTGACCCTTCCTATAGAAAATTACATATGGTCTGATAATTCTAAGTTTCTGAAATGCATCTGTTTTTCCTTTATATGAGAGACTAGGAATTCTCTCGACATGGGAGTTGAAATATATATTTAGTATGAAATTCACACACGAAAATTTGTTATTCTTTCGTTCTAATCAAACTGTAACACGTAGAACAACTTATTTAGGGAACAACTGGAGAAAGAAATATGTCGACTTGATCCACAATTACTTTATTTAGACAAATTTTTTTACCCACTCAAGTGTCAATTTTATTTTTATTTTTTTGCGGGACACTTTTATTCACTAATCTAAAATATATTTATGCAAATAAACGATGTTAGTGCTAGTAAAGTGCAAAACTAATATTAAAATGAATTACCTTGTTGTGCCCGCAAATCCAAACTCTTTAATCCAGCCGAAAGTCCTCTCAATGTTAATGGTTTTCACAAGCCTGTAAACATAGAAAGTCCCTTGTAAGGTCGATCCTTCCACATAATAGAATAACATAAGTTCAATCAAAATTAGAAACCATTTCCTCAAACATACAGATTTGGGTTATATTGAACTTGTCACAACAACTATTCAGGAAAGTATATCCATCTTATCCATATGTAGGAAGCCCTGTAATGTTGTTTACACGTTGGCAATGATGTTCTGGTATTAAGTAGTATGTGTCTTAAAAATAATAAGTTGTATGTTTAGTCTGAGATTCTTAAACATCTAGGGTGATCCGAAATTATGTATCTGAGATTTTTTTCATCCACACCAATGTTTTTTCTAATTCTTCAATTGACACCTTGCAAGACCAGCATGAATGAGGTTAGTCAAAATAAATTGACCAAAAAGTGTTTTAGTACATCAATTGAAATGATGAACTTGGTGTGCATGTATATTGCCCAAACAAGGACAATGTGAATCAGCTTATGCAAGGCCTTGGAGCAAGAAAATCCTGGAAGGCCATAATCCTTAATGCTTATTAGTCATTAAAATCAACTAGACACTATAAACACCCAGCCTTTATCTAGGAGTAGCATGCTTGTGAAGTTGCCCTATTCAGATTAAACTTTAGAGTCATTCCCCTTCCACCCAAATCATACAAGGACAATAAGATTCAACAATATTGGATGGTTTGTATTTAAAATTTACAATGATTGGAACCAATAGTCTCATTACGGTGGTGGAAAATGTCGTTCACTCTACGCAAACAAGTGAAACAACCCACAAGCCATGTAGAAATATAATGGAGGGTTTGCTGGTCTTACATGAGACGAGTCATGAGCTGCACCTGTGGGTGCTGTAATTTTTAATGTTAGTTTTGAGAAGGACCAATATAAAAGAACAAGTAGCCTTTACTGAAACAATGCCCTATAACCAACGGATTTTTACCCAAGCATTGCTCTTGGATTTAGGTTTTTTTTGGGCCAGGATTAGTGTGGAGGTTGATGGTGATAACTACCATAGATATGGACATTGCAGTCAGAGCAACAAAGATGGTTATGTTACACCCAACTACGAAGTTGTTTATCGGGGGTGATTTTCCATTGGATCCGCCTCCATAACATAAGTAGTTGCTTCTCGAGAAAATTCATTTTAGAAGTAGGACTATCACAGGTGGTTTCTTTTGGCAATCACCTATGAGAGTTTCGCAATCGGTCCTATAAATGAGCCACCTATGGTAAATGAGTTAAACCAGGAAGTTCTTTCTAAGAGCCGCCTATGTTTTCCTCTCCACTCCTCTGTCATTGTAAACCGAGGCTCAAATTACACATGTGTCCTATTCACTACATGCAGTGGAGCTAGGGTTTATGACCGCCACAGCCCGCCATGTCGCTTTCGAGAAGGAGATGGGTGCTGAAACCCATCACACCTGCACCTGGATATAATTTTTACTTGTAGTGTTCTTTGTACTATCTTGACAGTTGATGAATAGATTGATGTGTTTCTGGCAAAAAAGAGGAGAAGTATTACCTGTAGTTGATAGAGCTCCAAAAGTGAAGAGATGAGGTTCCCAGGCTGTGCCCAGTAACTATAACTATCAACGGAAGTGTTGGATGGCAAGCGACTGCCACGACATTTGTCCAAGCAAGTGTGTGAACCTTATTCACCTTTATCTCCAAGTTCACCTTTGTCTCCAAGTTCCATATCTTTCTTTTTTCTTTTTTCGGGAAATCCAAGTTCCATATCTGATTCAACTCAACAAAAAAGAGAAGTGTTAGAGGCCTATGCAAATACTATTAACGCACACAATAACAAAAATACCGCATATGGTTATTTAGTGTAGATGCCATACGCATGTGTCATTCCTTGTAGTTGTAATCATATATTTCCGATCACTCTCAGTGGGAAGATAATCAAATGGTTTGCAAAGACCCCATGATTCATTTGACCACGGTCTTGCAGGTATTATGGCGATAGGGCAGGGACAATCAATTGACCAGACCTGCAGATTTTGATAATGTATAAATAGAAGACAAATTTTAAATCAATCCCCAAGACATAGTAATTAACAAGTGAAATTGCATAAGTTAAAACCTAACCTTTATCATGCCAGACACTTGAAAACTAAGAAAAGTGTTTGCGTTAAACCTGAGTTGGGTCACCGTGCGAGAACCAGCATCATATTTTTTATATTCAATCAAACTCAAACCATTTTCCCATTTCCATAGCTTGATCATGCCGGAATAACCCGCCGATAGCAGGAACGTACCAGTTGAGCGGACTGCCAATGATTCGATAGCATTGCCATTGTGAGCATCAAAGTTAACCTTTTCTTCCATCGTATCATATCTGATCACGCGGATGTGGCCACGAATATCGCCCATCACAATCGATTTCACCTCGGGGATAAATTTAACAGGTGTAACCTCGACTGGGTCATGTAGGCCGCAACCTTTGTTGCTGACATTAAAGTCTCTCTCTATTACCTGTGGATCAATCAATGATTTGTGACATTGTCTTGTTGGTGTTGTGTGTGTGTAGTGTTGGGGGGGGGGGTGTTAGAGCGGTACATGAACAATGTGACTCGGCATTAAATATGTACAGTTACCTGTGTTTGGTAGTTCCAGATGGAAACTTTGAGCCCATGACTCATCAAGATCCTATGTTACGAAAAACCAATTGTCTGAATCAATATGCCAAACATCTCCATATAAAAAACTAGCAATGGAATAATTTTACTCACCATGGTTCTGTGGGATGCATATCTATGGAACATACTAATTCAACTTCGTCGGGGCTGCATAGGATCTGAAAAAACCAAAAAAAAGATCAAAGATCAGAAATCGTCCATGTCTTTACAATAGTTAATTAAGATAAATATGGAATACTAGCTGGAATTTCTTTCACTAGACCTATTGAACTCACCTTGGGTTTCATTGTGGCACTAGATGGGTGGATGGCACCAGATAGGATCACCCCGTGCTCCATGTGTCCCAACTGTTTGGGGTTTATCTCGCTTCTGTCGCTACCCTTTACCTCTCCCCATGTGGTGGCAGTCTGTATCTTCAACATATCCGTGGCCCGCAATTGTTGTGGCCCTTCTATTATTGTTCTATTGAAATGGCTGGATTTCTTTATTCATTAAGAAGAAAAGAGTTGTTCGGTTAATTAGGAAAAACCGAGCGAAAACCAGATTGCCCAGTTAATTATGAAAAATCGGATGAAAAATCATCACAATCGTTGAGCAGCACACTTAAGATACCCCTTGCATACCACTGTAAAGAGGATCTCATCGATACAGCACGCAGGTGTCATCATCATCATTCCTCCCCAAGAAGGCGTCACCGCCATCCCTAAACAATGAGCAAACAACTCTGACTTCGCCTGTAGGCAATCTTGACACAATCCACACTATGGAGGCCATGTGAAGTTGTATGAATATTCGCTCTATAACTTAACCATGTTTGACCAGATCGCACAACTCCGACTCAGACGAAGAACTACAAAGGAGAACTAGGCATGGCTGACGCCACTGAAGATCACCGAATGAACCACATGCTACCTATCACCGTACACCACTGGGACCATGCCACCGTAGCTTCGACCTGACAGCAACAAACCAGTCGTGGCAATCACGTAGACATGTCAGAGAAGAGCCGACTACCTCAACCATTACCGCATCTCTGACATCGCTTACCCCATCGTCGTTGCCACAGAAGCCTCGACGCCAACACCGCCGCCTTCCATTGGTCATGGTCATCAGTGAATAGATCCAAGAACGAATCCCCCAAGAGAGAATACGACACCAAGGTGCTTCCATCGTTAGATCACAAGATGAAGGGTTTTCCTCCGGAGCTGCAGCGATGGTTGGATCCTCAAAGGAGGGGTGAGACAGCAATGCAACAATGTCTTTAGGAAGGGTAGTGAGGTCAAGGCCACAACAGAGACAAGGTCTTCACCAAAGCTCCCAACACCACCTTAGCCGCCCATCACATTGGTGCCGGCAAGAACACAAACCACCACCACCATGGAATGGCCCAATGATCAGAGAGCAAACAATAACTACACCCTCGAAAGGTTCATCTCATTGGTTCATGATTTTTCCTCGGCTGCAGTTTACATGCAACTCTACTACCACCTGCACGATGATCCAAACGTAGTCACTATTTGGGGATCAAATGCTCCCAACAAAACGAAGGTCTCCGCTCTACTCATGATGAGGGATATACTGAACAGGAAGGAAAAGCTTTGGTGGAAAACCCTTCGGACATGATGATCTCTGGCATCGGTGCTGTGCACATCCTGAAACTATGGCTCATCTGTTCCTTTACTACACTTCCAACTTGCATATTCGGGGAAAAATCGGAGTCTCCCAACCCTCCTCCTTCATGGAAGTCCAGTCTCTTCATGAGCAAGTCCACCCCAGTTTTTCTATTTGGATGGAGGCCATGCATCATCCTCTAGAGACATTAGAGAGAGCATGTTTCGCTAACTGTCAAAAACATCATTGGTGATTTTAAATCTGTGGGCTCATCGGAGACCGATGTAACATACACACTATATCTTGGCATGATTACGTATCCTTGTTGTTAACCACACCTAGTAATCTTATTCTTTGAGTAACAAAATTAAGGTGGGGAAGCTCCTCCATGGTGATTGCTGAAAAAATAACCGGTCATGCTAACACCATGAGAATTGTCCGGAATAATGGTTTTGAAACTACACTCTTGACAAGTGGATCCATTCATGACAATTGATGTACCCTTGATTGTGCATGTGCTCACTACTTTGCAGGGCATTTTCTGACTTTGATGGATGTCTTGTTGTTTTTGGTAGATGATAGCATTTCTAGTGGAGGGCCACAAAAGTTGGTGTTGTCTTGAGGGACTGAAATAGAGTGATTGAAGATATCATAGGGATTAGGTTAGTGCCGAGTAAAATAGGGCGACCAGCATCAGCGAGGAAGATGTAGGAAAGTTTGGAGTTGTGAAGGCTCTCTAGGATGGATCATGAGGTGGAATAGGGTGCGATCTTACACGTCCATTAGTGATGAAACAACCCTTATTAAGCTGGGTTTTCCACCTCTATTAGTTATGAAGTTCCATTGGTCGTGATTAGATTATTAACTAATTCTACATCATGATGTTTCTCTTTATAAAATATAATTGGCTTTTCTATCTTTTTCGGTACAAGTTGTTTCTACTTTTGGTATATAAGAGATAGGTAGATACAGTTGCTGTTATCTCAGACTTTCTGAGATACATAAGATTTACCGGGAGGCAATGTACTTGTGATATTTGAAGAAGTTGCTTATACATTATAAGAACTCAGACATATCAAATGTATTCCACAGTAAGTACAACACTTTCTAAAATAAAATCATTGAAAAGAGCAATGCGTAATGATTAGGTCAACGGAATACTAGTTCCTAGAAAAAGAAGGTTTTAATTTATTTATCTGCAAAAGTTAGTGTTGTAGTGGTAAAAACTATAATTGGGCTGGTCCATTACTATGGCCCCCTACAATTGTATTTTTTTTGTTTTTGCTTTTGCACAACAACGGTAACCATACGAGATATCATTAGAATGGAGTTACTGTGCATATACACATGATCGTACCTGTCCTTCTGTTTTAAGAAGCCTATTGATGATATCAGACGCCATAGGTCTACCTTCACCCGGGGGCATAATTTCCTTGATGCAACAAAAATGAAATTGAAGGTGCAATATATCATGGAAATTAATCATGTAACTATGGGTACGTGATAATACCTGCTCTGCTGATAACACGCTTGAAACTATTCCGGATTTGGAATTTCCTTCGTATACATCCGATTCAGAATTCCAATCTATTATTGGCACATATTCTGGCACCTTGTATGTATGCTCGTTAGGATCCTTGTCCATGCATTCTACTGCTATCTCAGCACATACTTGTACTTGTTTCCGTAGAAGTTTATAATGACTATCTGATGGCCCAAGCACTGCATTCCAAGTTTCACGTACCTATACAAACCATTATGAGTTAGCATTTGAAGAAGGGAGCATTTTCAACATGTGTATATTACTTT
This sequence comes from Triticum aestivum, assembly GCF_018294505.1. Classification (NCBI taxonomy): domain Eukaryota; kingdom Viridiplantae; phylum Streptophyta; class Magnoliopsida; order Poales; family Poaceae; genus Triticum; species Triticum aestivum. Next base: position 740,041,881 of record NC_057800.1, read on the forward strand.
AGGTGCATTTACATATTTTTAATTTTTTATTAAATGGAAACTAGCTGGGTTAAAAAATCCATGGTTCGCTTTCCACTTTATAGATGTGATATTACAGTTAATTTTTCGGCAGTAAAAATGGACTACTAGTACAGATGGCGAATGTCAGTACTTCATTAACAGAATACATATCTCATCATTTTCCAAAATAAGGGAAGTTTACTCCTGCGGTCCTGACTCTTCTTCCTTCTTCGACCTCCTCTTGAGTTCCGGGTACAATGAAAGGTTCTACAAATTTAATGGTACCATTTCATATGAGCCTAATCTGTCATTACTTAAGAGCCACAAGAGTATTTTGTATATGCAGCTGTAGTGGTAGGATGGGATAGAGATTTGCTATGATTTTAACTTCTATTGTACTCCAAGGTATTCGATTATATATTTATTTAGAGAGTGGTTTTTCTACACCCCAACTCGGTGCACCCACGCAAGAAAACATAGCAAAACATTTCAAAAAAAACTTTATGGGAGTGATCATCAACAAATGTTATAGGCACTTGCAAAGTTTAGTGGCCAAATAATATTCGAGGAGCTCTGTACGAAAAAGAAAAAATACACTGAAATTTTGTCAAAATGTAAGTGCACTATTTGACCAGATTTTGTAATTTTGTCTTTTTTGTACAGGGCTCATCGACTTCTATTTGACCACCAAACTTTGCAAGCACCCATAAAATTTGTTGATGACCATTCCCACAATTTTTTACAATTTTTTGAAATATTTTGCTATGTTTTCTTGCATGGGTGCACCGAGCTGGGGTTCAGCCACTACTTTCCCATTTATTTATACTCGCCTGTTGGGTCAATAATACACCTACCACATTGGTCTCTCGATTTGCAATTTAGACCACACTCATATATATGGGCGCCATTTGAGATGGACTTCTTCAAAACTCAAATGTTGATCTTAGCTAAACTTGCTGCTAATTATATAATTTTATCAAAGTTTCCTTCTTTTCGACAAAATTGTGGTTTGCACTAGGTATGATGCATGGATTTTTCTTTAAATTTCAATGAAAATATAATTATTTAAACATGTATGCTCTATGTGGAAATAGTTATAGAAATGGTTATTACCGTATCAACTACACATCCCCCAGGTGTTCGATGAGCAACAAAGTCCATGCATTTCTTATGTCCCACCAGAAGATCCATGATTATAATACCCAAACTATACATGTCTACCTTGGGTGTGATTACTTCGCCCCTAAACAATTCTGGTGCTGCATATCCCCTGCAACAAAATTCAAGTAGTTTCATTGGTTACAACATATAGGCTATATATGCAACATACATAGTAATTGATTAAAAGCGATGGTTTTCTCAAAGAGGATGCGAAAGCCTACAGGGTACCAATTATTTGCCTAGACTCCTTGATTTGATATTTGCTTAAGCGTCTCGATAGACCAAAATCAGCAATTTTTGGTGACATGTTATGGTCCAGTAGTATATTTAAGGGCTTGAGATCCATATGAACCATCGGCTCATGCATCCGGTGGAGATAATCTACACCCTCACACATTCCCATGATTATGTGATAGCGTGTGTTCCATTGGAATCTAGAAGATTCGTCTGTGAAGAGTATATGAAGTAGTTTTATGAAACAAGAAGAATTGGGTTAGAAAGAAAGCAAAGGTGCTATATGGGTAATCTGGTACCTTTGATGTACTCTTGAAGGCTGCCGTTAGGTATGTACTCAGAGCAGAGAAACATTTCGCGTGTTGCTTCATCACAGCCTTGAACCTTCTCAGGTTCTTTGTCACAACTGTATCCAAGAAGACGTACGATATTTTTGTGCTTAGCCTCCTTCATACATATAGCCTCATTGAAGAAATCCTCCATCTTAATCTTATGGCTCCGTAGTGTATTCAATACAACAGACATTCTCTTGACTGCAATCATCCCATTCCGAAGTGTTCCCTGCACTTCCCTTGATTAATAACCTCTTGTTATTTCAGAGTCAATGTTGAATGAGTACGCACCTTGTAAACAGATCCAAATCCACCTTTGCCAAGTAGATTATCTTCAGAGAAATTTCCTGTAATTTCCTCCAAAAGTGAGAAAGGAAGTTTGATTGGCTCCACGCTTTCATCGTGTAACGCTAACACCTTCTCCAGCTCAAGACGCTTGCCCTCTTTGTCCTCTGGCATCTAAGAATGACACACACGTGATATATACCTTAAAAAATTCCATTAGAAGGAGCACACGAACGTCAAGCTAATAAAACTAGGAAATAAATCTAGTCTAGGATTAAGAGAAAACATAACTCTTAACACCATTGACTAATTACAGTAGCAGAAAATTGATGCAGAATTAAGAGAGGATAAGTCTCCATTAGCACAGTAGTGTTAGTTACCCGACCAGCTCAGGAGGCAGAAAGAGAGTTGAGGGAGAATGGGGAGTGAATCGGATCAAGGCACCCTAGCTAGCTAGGAGTAAAAAGGTGTACTAAAAAGGTGCGGCGGCTAGTTAATAATGAAGATATAAGATAAACTCGGACCTCGACAACTGTAGACCTCTCCCAAGGCACAATCTCTTAGCACATTATCATAGAATTTATAAAAACATAAGAGAGGACTAGCCTAATGCATTGTTTCTTAGGGATTGTATCTAAATTTAATGATTCGGGGCTCATGTGCCTCCGGTAACGTGCAAGAGGGTTGTATGTTAGCTAAGTTACAACCTCCCGCTCTCTTTTCATTAAATACTATGCCACATCAGCAGAGTACCTATGAAACTGTGCTAAGAAACCTGCATTGAGAGAGCCCGTAGATTCTGCTAGCATGCTAGATCCAGTCAAAAGATCTTCGACTACACGGCCCCGATCTGAAATAACGCAGGGTAAAAACTGCTGAGACCACTGCATTCATAGTTTACTTCTTTATGAATATTATGCGAGATCCATGGATGCATTCATGAATGATGCTCCCCGCTCATTGTATTGTATCCAGCAAGATGTGGTTTCTTTCGATAATTTTGTCTACATCCTAGAAATCTATCATGTCACTAAGTTTCATATTCACTTAAAAAAAGTTTCATATTCAAATTTGATTACTAGTACTGGGATTCAGGTTTGTTAAGAAACATCCTCACAAGCGTGCAACACATGCACTCCTCCAAATATACTACTCCCTCTGTTCCTGAATATAAATCTTTTCAGATATTTTAATATGAACTACATACGGAGCAAAATGAGTGCTACACTCTAAAATACGTCTATATTCATCCATATGTAGCCCATATTCAAATGTCTAAAATGACTAATATTTACAAATGGAGGGAGTAGCATGAAAGCATTTTCAAACATTATTATTTTTGTATCTTATAACTCACAAATTTTTATGTCAGTAGGAGCCTTTCCAACTGTCTTTGAAGTTTAAAAAAAGGTTAGGTGAATTTTAGGGATCTTAATTTCACATGTTTTCACGCATTACTCTGTGAATTTTAACCTGTTTCTTTCGTTCAGTTGGTTATTCAGCGGAGTGTGGAACGTCAGGGTGAAATACGACCTTTTTTAAATGATAAACAAATGAAACATCTAGCCCTCCTACATCTATTGATTTTTATGGTCAGTTTTTTAGATAATACTCTGTAGAAGCTTTTATTATCCCATGCCTCTGCACCACCGTAGATGTATATAGCAGAAAATAATTCAGAATTTAAGAGAGTTTTTCATTCTCGAGTAGTGGACTAATTACGTTACCAGAGAAATAGCGCAGAATTAAGAGAGGACAAATCTCCATTAGCATATTGATCAGCAGTATTACTTACCCAGCTGATCGGGAGGCATAAAGAGTTGAGGGGGAGCAGGAGAAAGTGGAATGGATCGGAACGAGGAACTCTAGGATTAAAGGTGTAAAAAGCTATGGCATCTAGCTATGGCCGTCTCCAGGTGAAGATGCTTGCGCTCTTTCTCTTCCACCATCTAAGAACGGCATGCGGGTTATATATATTCCTCATAAATCTCCATTGCGATGAACAGCGATGTCAAGCTAACAAAACTAAGAAAGAGATCCAGTCTAGAATTAAGAGAAAACACAATCAAGTCACTTCCCGGGAGTGACCATTGACTAATTACATTAGCAGAAATTAGTGCAAAATTATTAGAAGACAAATTTACATTTGCAAAAAATATATAAGGGTGTTACTTACCCAGCTCGGGAGGCTGAAAGAGTTGTGGGATGGCAAAATTAGTGCAGAATTAAGAGAGGGCAAATCTCCATTAGCACTGAACAGTAGTGTTACTTACCCAGCTCGGGAGGCCCAAAGAGTTGAGGGAGAGTAGGAGAATGGGGAATGAGATCGAGGCACCCTGCGAAATACGAAGCAATGGCAGCTATAAGGTGTGGAGGCGCTAATTAAGAATGGAGAGCACTGCACAGTACACGTCATTATAAGATAAACTAGGACCCTGAACAACTTTAAATTCTGTGAGCACGCTAGATCCAACCAAAAGCACCTTGACGTCACGATCCCTGATGTGAAATCACGCGGCATGAAAGCCGCTTTTCCAGTGCTGCAAAGTAAAACCGACTGCCGAAATTACGTACTGGGTCACGTTCACCTCCAGCTAAACTTGTTTAGGGATGTTGATATGTATTATGTGAGTATACTGCATAGTTCTTCTAACGTCCTAGAAATCTAGAATGTCACGAAGTTACATTTTCGCTTTAGAAAAACGGTTCAATCTTGAAATTCTCTTTCTATTATGGACTGAATAGGATTTAGGGTTTGTTATAAAAGATCCTCACTAGCGTGCCACACATGCACTCCTCCAAGTATACCAGCATGAAAGCATTTTCAAACATTAATACTTTTGTACCTTATAAGACAAATTATTACCATGTGAAGGGAGGAATTGTAGGGGCCTTCACATGTTTTCATAGTGAATGGAGAGCATTGCACAATACACGTCATTACAGGAAAAACGGTTGCCGAACAACTTTAGATTTTTACTAGCATGCTAGCTAGGAAAGAACTTCGACATCATGGCCCTCAATCCAAATCATGCTGTGTCCATGCTTGCCTTCCTGTTAAACTTGTTTATGAATTCTATGAATGCACTCACACACGCATGGTGCTCCCCACACATGGTAATGGTACTGTATCTAACAAGTTGGGATATGTTCTGATTATTTTAGGATTTGTGGCGTCCTAGAAATCTAATTTAATATTCAGTTTAGAAATGTGACATACTTAAATTTGATTACTAGAACCGATTGATAGGGTTTGGTGTTTATTATGGAAGATCCACATAAGCGTGCAACACATGCACTCCTCCAAATATACTAGAACAAAAGCAATTTCAGACATTATTATTTGTGTATCTTATAACTCACAAATTATTACCATGTTATTTGACAGGTAGGAGGAATAGTAGGGGTCTTAATTTCACATTCTTTTCACACATTACGCTGTGAATTATAACCTGTTTCTTTTGTTCAGGTGCTTATTCGGCATGATTTTACCCATTTGGTGGCGGTAATCCTCGTGAGTGTCCAGATTCCAATCACCCTCCTTTCTCTACCTCCCAGGCTGCGCACGATTTCCACTCTATCTCAATGCAATTATAACAGTTTTTCACACATTACGCTGTGAATTAAACATTGTACATCATGTTATGCAGAGTCCGGACATTTTTTCAATGTGATTGTATCACCATGATATATCGTTTGAGTGAAAATGTCCTTTATTAAAAAGAAAAATTAACGCTGAGAAGGTCCTTGCGGCCATGAAGAGTTAGAGGACTTCATATCGATAGTTGCCGATAGTGTGATGACCCAAATTCATGCATGATCTATGGTTTGGCTCTTCCCTTCAGGGATGGCTTCTATCTGTACAAAAGAACTCCAAGGGAATGTATGTTAATTATGCCACACATGCCACCATCGTGCCACTTTTCAGAATTATAACTAGTCCATGTCTTACATGAAAATCGTTCCACCATCGTGCCAGCTCCCTGATGAGGCGCCACTCTAAATTCAGAAGGCATGGGTAAGTTTCGTCGGGGTTCAAGCTCCAGTCACCTTCCTTCTTTCTCTACCTCTCATGCTCCTCATCTAGGGATGAAAATGGAGTGGAAATTTTCTGTTTTTTCGGAGGAAAAATGGAAACGGAGAGGAAATATGAAAACGGAAACAGAAATTTGCAAAATGGAAGTGGAAATGGAATTTTTTATGCGAAAACGGAAACAAAAACGGAATGGTGTTTTCCGATGAAACATGCATGGAAATGGAACTTTCTGTTTCCGTGAATATAGAACTTCTGTTTTTACTATAGACTTATAGCTGCTTTGTAGCCCAACCACCAAAGAGACACTATGACACAATTAGTAGAATGGATCTAAAGCCCAACTTCTACTACCACACATGTACTCAGCTTGACCCTATACGCAATTGTCAAGTACTACTACAATACTACGCTAAGTTGCTAACATAATGATATTATTTTGTAGCCATGTTAACAACTCATTAAATTTGTTTGTTTTTGTGTGTATTTCTCTATGATTCAAGGGGTTTTTAAGTCCGATCAATGCCTATTTCTGTTTCCGTATCCGCTTTGTATTCGCTCCGTGTCCGTTTCCGGTAGTATCTGTTTCCGTATTCATTTCCGGAGTTTCTATATTCGTTTCCGCTTCTGCAAAAAAATATGAAAACAAATATGATACCACTCAGTTTTGTCCGTTTCCGTTCCGTTTTCATCCCTATCCTCATCCTGATCTGATCAGGGCCGCACGCGATTTCCAATCTATACAATGCTAAGATTTATTCAAGATGTTGTTTTGGTGGGTGAGGTGTGAAAGGCTGAGTTGATTATTAGTCCGTACGTCGAACGCGGTCTGTTTGGAGTCAATCAATAGTCTATGCGCACCGCATGCCACACTGCCAGTTGAATTAAATTAACGCATCGCTTCGTCCTTGCTGGCAGCTGGAAATCCGGGAGAGAGATTTAACAATGTCGAAGCAGGTGGCCGGCACCAAGGAGTTAGCTTCCTGGTGCTTTACTCAGTAGAAAACTCAAACACGTACGGCAGTACGCAGTGGAGGAGGAATCTCTTTCTCTTAATCTTTTCCCTTGTAGTATATACTAACTGGCAGTACGCCGTGTGTGGACGCATGCAGGCATCTTTTGAAAGTAGGAGTACGTAGTAATGGAGACCAAGAACGCTTTGCAGTGCTCTAACATAGGTTAACTAAAAGCGCACATGCCCACTATCATTTGCTGGCACACATGACAAGGCGGAGAGCATTGCGCGGTGCTTTCCTCCTACTGCCTTCCTCTCCTTCACATCCAACACATCAATCCCTATTGTGTTTATCTGTGTTCTGTTCTGCGTGTATTGCAATTGCAAGCTCTGAACATTCTTATGGCAGAACCAGCGGCCACCATGGAGGCTGGACCGACCACTGCTGTCCACGGCGAAGGAGAAAGCGTCCATGCTGGACCAGTACAAGGTGATGGAGGGCATGGAGGAGCTGCCGGCAATCTTGGTTCTTGGATGTCATCACCGACGCTACGAGACCGCATCTCACACCGAAGCGTCAAGTTCTTGGCTAACAGATGCCAAGGTGGTGGTAAACGAGATCTTGGACGAGTTCAAGTTTGAGGCGCTTCGTTGCGACTCGCGAAACCATAAAAAAAGGCTCTACATGAAGCTCGGCTCTGGTTGCAGTAAAACACTTTCCCACCCACAAGCGCGGGGAAGAACCTATGAAGTCATGTACAATGGTTGATAAGGCTGTCTTATCTTATGTTCGACACGTAATCTAGGTAAGACAATAAAAAATGATGTACAATGGGTTATTCTTAGTCTTGTCTCCAATAACTAGATATCCCTAAATATATGGTGAGACAATTGGTGCTAAGAGATCATCTTTTAATTAAGAGAAGACAAACCTTTTCTTACGGTTTTTCTCTCTTCCACCTCAACAATTATCCTACGTGGCACTCTTAAGATAACACTATTGTACATGCCCTAAAGAATTTTGCTGGACATTGAGGTCCTTGTGTCTAAGACAATGAAAAAAATAGCGTGCTACCACAAAATAGCGTGGCTCTTAAAATATGCTATTAGCATGCTATATCGTGCTATAGCGAGACATTATGCGCTGATTTATTTAGCGGGACATTTTTTAGAACACTATAGCGCTAATTTTTTCACTGGTCTGAGATGAATGCTCCTTGGTTAAATTTTCGGCTGCTAACCAGCAACCAAGCAGACATATCATGTTATCTTAGATCCAAAGAAAATCTTCAGAGATCGAGACACTAAGAATATTGTTGATGAACTACTTGGTCGAGCTAGCAATGAAAATCTCACGGTTGTTCCCATCGCAGCTCATTTACAATGAGACTGAAATTTAGAAACCTTTCGAGTTGCTGATTTGGATCTGCGTCTCTGACATGCTTGGGGTTGAGCTGCTAGAGCTGTTGTTTGCTACTCCCTGCGTTTAGTATTATAAGATATTCTAGATATTTTAATATGAACCCATACAGATCGAGATGAGCGAGAAAACACACTAAAATGTGTCCACATATATCAGATTTAGAAAGTTAGACCATCTTACAATAGTGAACGAAGGGAGTATTTCTGAGCATAACAAGAAGGATGTACTACTATGTTCAGTGGAGCTAAGAAACAGTACGGATGATTTCATTGCCTTCACTATTCAAACGACTAGCCCCTTGCCTTTCTCCATAGAACCAAACAATGATTCTGCTGAGCAACGAAGGGAATTAAGGTCTTGCAACTAACAATATTAATGATATGACATATTTGATAAACGTACAGCAGATCACGACGTTGATATGGTTCATTTGGCGGTTGTTTCTGCCTCTTCCAAACTACAAAGCCGCCTCCCCTCTGAAGAACCCTGCAGGAAAGATGTAACTAAGGACTTTGACTTCTTCCAACTTCTTCATCCTTTTTTCTATTTATAATCAGTATTGTATCCTCTGTCTATGATAAGCAGCTGTCAAGCACGCATGCATTCTCAGGGCACAATTAATCAAAAGTGAGCTCATCTAGTCGATCTACTCAGGATAAGATACCCGCCTAGAGTCATTGATAGAATGTGACCATTGTGTATGGCTTACAATTTGTACACACCAAGATGCACAAAATGCTTCGCTGAGTAACAAAATGTATCTGATCTTCTTTCTTCATTTTTCAAATTTTGGCTGATATGATCTTTCTCCAAGTTGCTGCGTGCGGTGGAGCCGATGGCTGTTTGTCCAGCTGCAGCACCATTAGACCCGCTGCATTGATAGAGAATTGATCCGCCCAAGGACCACTGAAACAGTGCATGAGTCATGGTACATGATTTATTTTTCTTATTTACTAGGCAGCGCGCAAGTAAAATCCACATCCCTAAGACCAAAATAATATGAGAAGGTGATTCACATCACTCTGCAACATAGATCCTTTGAAGGCATATTTCAAAATCGATAAGGAGCACAAAGGTCTATATTTTAAAACACAATCCTCCATGCACAAATATACATTAGTGGATCATATTTTATCTCTACCAACATAAAGAGTATGTATCTGCTCCTAGCAGTAAAGTCTAATGTGCAAACTTAGTTAGGTTTTAGGATAAAAGTAACTTTTAATTAACTCCATACAGAACCAAATTGTATCATAAAGTTGGCAAAATACTCATTATTATAGGATCGCTGCATTTTTTTCCTACTTGAAAAGTATTGCTTACGTTATGTGAGGAATTTTACCGAGAAAGGGTTTCTCCCCGCTTTGTATTCCAAAGCAACCAACACCGATACAAGGATCGCTGGGGCGAACAGCACATCAAACCCAAAAGAAAAAGAAGAAGAAACAAATGCCAACAGCGGCAGCTCGACAAAGCGCGGATGACCCGCCACCGCTACGCCCACCAAAAACAGACCACCACAACCCGAGGCTCCGAACCACCGCGTACAAAGCAGCACCTCCAAGAAGGAAAGCGACGCCGACGACGCTGCTGCCCGGACATGTCCTAGGGTTTCCCCGGCACGCGGAGGGAGGTGGCGGATGGATATCACCGACACCCTCTAGGAAGGAATGGTGGCACCCGTAGGTGTCACCGCATCGGAGCCGAAGACCGGCAAGGATTTCTCCCGCACTCCAACCCCAACGCCCAACGGATCGGAGCCAACTAGCCAGACCACCGCCCACCAGGCAGCCTCTGGCCCATCGTGGGGCTCCGAGGAGGCTTCCGGGGAGCCTGGCACATGAGTGCCTGTAGGGCCGATGGGCCTCGGTGGGCTCGTCCGTTCGTTGGCTGCTGGCGGCTAGGCTGTGGTGAGAGGCTCGATGGTGGTGGCTCCCATGCTTGACAGCAGCAGTAGCGCATTAGGAGAACGCAAAAATTGTACTTCCTTCATTCAGAAATACTTATCGGAGAAATATATAAAAATGGATATATTTAGAACTAAAATATGTTTTGATACATCCATTATATCTAGATACATTCATTTTTCTGACACGTATTTCGGATGGAGGGAGTACCATGCAACCTATTTGTGAATGCCATATTGCTTGTCAGCAATGGAAGCCGGTTGACAAATCTTGAGTCCCCACCTAGTGGAGGCAACCTAACTGATATCTTCCAACTGTGCTAGGTGACAGTTACTGAAAACCATCACCAACATTAGCTGGTACTCGCCTAATCCTCCATAGAGGGAATGGCAAAGTAAAAAAAATCTAACCTGTCTTTCATCAATCGGAACCAATCTGGACACGCCCATATCTGAAACTTTAGCCATGTAGTTCACATCCAAGAGTATATTTGAGGATTTCACGTCATGGTGGAACATTGATATTGAAGCTGAAGAGTGGACATAAGACAGAGCCCCTGCTGTTTCCAGGGCAATCCTTAAGTATTCACCCCAAGACAAAGAAAAACCATCACTTTCATCTGCATGAAGAGCTTCAGACAGTGAACCACTGGATACATAATCATACACAAGCAGTGGAACCTCTATTTCGAGACAACATCCAAAGAGCTTCACAATATTTCTGTGTTTTATCTGAGTGAGGACTGCAACCTCATTGATGTACCTTAGACTTTTTTTTTACTGCAACGACACGCTGATCCGACAATGTGCCTTTGCAAACCATGCCATGGCCCCCATGTCCGATGATGCATGTAGGATCAAAGTTGTTTGTTGCCTTCTCTAGCTCTTCTAACGAGAAAATCTTTGTATTCTCATTTGCAGTTTCACCAGATGATATCAATGTTTCTAGGAGTAGACCTTGGTTCTTTCGGAAATAGTTCTTCCGTAGTTCCTTTGTCCTGTCTATCATAAATGTAACAATAATATACGTAGTATAGTCCTACCTAAGAGCAGAGGCTCTTGTGCATTTTTAACGGATCATACTCAGTCTTGCGAGGACACCCAGTACAACTGAAGCTTCCTTTGGTATTATGGCAGATCCCTTTACATTTGTTCGGTTGAAGGGTATCTGATATTAACAAAATCTTGATAAGATGTGTTGATAAATATATTCTCCCTCTGATTCACAGTTAATTTAGAACGTTGCCATGGTCTCTATAATAACATTGTGATATACTACAATTTAGAAAAAAGTATGTTATTTCTAACAGAAATAATTATATACTTTCATATATGTCATGACTAATATATAATTTGAATTTGATATTGTCCATGTTCGTAATTTTATTATATTGATGGTTTAACCTATTTTTTTGTAAATGGCACGAATTCTAATAGTGTTTATATCATGAATCATATATGTCATAACATAGAACCCAGTTCACCATTCAATTAACATGAAACAGCACATCCCTTAAAAAACCATGGAACAACACATCAGCCAATTAAATCAAACCTACATGAATGATAAACAAACTAGAAGTGGTGCAAATATCATTATCTAATATAAGTTAGTAACGTGCAGTTACTTAATAAAACATACCTTTTAATACATATGTACTCTGAAAATTTAATCTTTGGCACCGCCTTCTTTGGAATAGCTAGCTAGCGTGCCCGCTCCCGACCCGCTAGGGTTCCTTCGCCGCCGCCGGCTCCCTAGCTCCTTCCCGCCGCCGCCAGCCGCCGGGCGCGCGCGACCCCATCCAGTCCCCCTCCCCCCTCCCTCCCTCCCCCTCCCTCCCCGGGGCGCTCACGTGGGCGCCCCCGCGAGGTTCCCTAGCGCCGCCTCCCCCGCCCCCTCGACTCGGCCCCGTCCCTCGCCGCCGCCGGGGGCGTCACCGGTCGAAGGACACGTGGCGCTGGCGGCGGCGGGGCTGCTCCCTCCCGCACGCTGATGGGGGCCGTCGTGGGACGCCCCTTCTTTGCTCGATGGTGATGGCCGTCGGGCCGGCCCTGCTTCAGCCTACCCCCCACCCCCCTCCTCCTGGCGTTCTGGTGGCTGGCGCCGCCGCCTCCTACCTCTCTGGCGCAGCGGTGGGGAACCGGCGCTCTGGTTCGTGCTGGTGGCGGATTTGGCCACCGGCCCAGATCTAGATGGTGTGGTGGTTGGCGATGGCAGGGGCGACCGGCGGCTGTGTTTAAGTGGTGGCCCTGCAGTTGGAGTCCGTCTCTCTGGTGGGGTGGTGGGGCTCCGGCTGGACCTGGCCAGGGCGCGGTGGCGCTGGTGTTGTGGTGGTGGTGGTGCGTGTCCGCCTTGCCGATGTTTGGTGGGCGGGCGGCACGGGTTGGGGCATCGGCCCGGCGTGGTTGTTGCTCCGGCTGTGGGCGGCGGCGGTGGGGTGGCTCAGCTCTCTCGGTGTGGAGGCTTCCATTCGCCGTGCCGGCATCACGGCAGCTTGGCGGGCTGGCTAGGACAGCGGCTGGTTTTCTCACGTCGGCTCGTGTATAGGCCGGTCTAAAGTCTGCTCCTGATAAACCACGTTACAGATTTGGCTTGTGGATTTTCTCGGTTTCCAAAGGTTTGCTCTATGCAAGAAAGGCATTACCAACATATAGATGAATCAAAGCTCAGGGAAAACATAGAGAGGGAACAAATGGGCACACAATTTGCAGCATGAAAATGGGGAACCACACAAGAAACCCACCAGCAGCAGTAGAATGCGGAGTCGTACCATGCAACCTGTTGGGAGTGCCACCTTGCTCGTCAACAATGGAAGCCGGTTAGCAATCTTCAGTCCCCACCTGTTGGAGACAGCCTAACTGAAGTATCTTCCAGCCGAGCAAGGTGAGAGTTACTGATGCACCCATTTAACCAGCGGATCGGAGCGCACAGAGTAAAAAAGTGTAACTGCTGGGAATAAACTACAGGAACAGAATCATGCACAGCACAACCCAGGAAATCACGACATAAAAACCTCTACCCACTGGATATGAATTTATAGATTCAGAAGTAAGCAGACCAGTAACACATTCTTTACAGGAGTAACACAAATCTCAGGTAAGCTAAGTGAACTAAGTAACGGTAACTGTCCATCTCCAATTTAGTTGTTTCTTGCTCAAGCTGCAACCAAAACCAGAAACAAATGATCATGTACATGACTGATGCTTGCAATGATTATTTCGGAGAATTTCCAAGAATCTGGTGGGTCTGGTACCTTGTGCGGGCAGTGTTCCAGTGTGGAAAAGGGTCACACATCTGAAGTACTACCTCCGTCCCGATGAATAAGTCATTCACGTAATTCTAGATCGACAATTTAACTATCTAAATATGTATTATATGTGACAAAAATATATATATTTAGAAACTACATCCGTGTAAAAATCTAGTGATATATATTTTATGACATATAATACATATTTAATTCCTCAAATCGATAACCTAGAATTACGCAAATGACTTATTCACCTAGAAAGAATCTTGAGTACAAGGCTGATGCGGTTGCAACTTTTGGTTCCGCACCGTCGTCGTTTGCTCAGGCTGCAACCAAAGAGCACACCCCGGGTAAAAATTCTGAACACCTGCAGATACAAATTACCGAAAAAGGCTTTTGTCCCATTTTATATATAAAGCACCGATCACAACAAGCATCCAATACAAACAGACGCTACCGCAACACACTCACACACCCATGGCAGGATAAATAGGCGCTGAGCGCAGTAACACCACCCCTAGCACTACCACCATGAAGAGATGAAGCTACATATGACGGACCATGTGCTCTAAGGCGGTACGACACCGGAGCGCCGCCACCACCCGATCCAAAGATCAGAGTTTCCCCTGGAGCCGCATGATGGGCAATGAGAGCCGCGACGACGCCTTCAAGAAGGGAACGATCTATGTCGCCGCCGGTCCGTCCGAAGATAGAACATGTTTTCACCTCGGCCAACACTCACCGCCACTGAACGCCACACCCGACAACCACGCCGCCCACACAGCCATGATGACCGGCCAGCACCAAGGCACGGGCTTTGCCCAAGAGCACCGGCTACCACCACCAGGGCTGCCACCCCGGCAACCATGCCGCCCACACGGCCATGATTACCGACCAGCACCAAGGCATAGGCTTTGCCCAAGAGCACCGCACTACCACCACCAGGGCCGCCACCCCGGCAACCACGCCGCCCACGCGGCCATGATGACCAGCCAGCACCAAGGCACGAGTTTTGTCCAAGAGCACCGCGCTACCACCACCCAGGGCCGCCACCCCGGCATCCAAGACCTTGACACCACCTCACCCAAGACCCGCCGCAACCCCAACGAAAGAGATGAGCGGAAAAGTCCCACCTTTCACACCAAGACCTTGACACCACCTCACCCGAGACCCGCCGCAACCCCAACGAAAGAGACGAGCGGAAAGAGACCTGCAGATATAAATTACGTAAAGGCACAGAATCAAGTAACAGGATTCAAATAAACTGAAAAGAACCCGATGCCTGAGATTGCTTTGCCAGGAAATAAACTTTGAACTCAATCTCGTGATACATACATACATACATACATACATACATACATCTAAGTTTCCGCTGCCAGCTCCAACTTGGACCGGAAAATTGGAGGTGCACTGGGGTTCGAGAGGAGAACGACGAGGTGGGCGGCCTCCATGGAGCACGCGCGGCGTCGCTGCGCCCGGGCCGGCGATCTTCTGCGCCCGGTGCGGCGTCAGTTGCCATGGCACAATTGGGGGATCTTAGTTTAGGGGCACCACCTGGGGGTATAGAGTGGGCGGCGAATGAACTCTACGTAGGTTGGGTTGGGTTGTACTGTCGGAAATAGCCAATGGATCTTGGGTCCCATTGCATTTGATTGAGAAAAAATATACATAAAAAGAGTCAAGAATTTATGAAACTTTTTTATAGCAAACATGATTTAGCATAGTACTACTCGCATAAAAAGTTTCGCGAAGGAGGTGCCATCTGAAAATGAATGGAGCACCACAATACATCTAATTATCTTTTTTTTTTGCGAGTAATACATCTAATTCTCACTTGCATCTTTGATGTTTACATGGTATTTAATTAGAGGTGCCATCTGAAAATGAATGCACCAGAATTCATTGAGATTATCACCATCCCAAGGTCGGGTCCTAGGGCAGGGCGAAAAGGACACTCGCCTAGGGGTGCAAGTAAACCCGCTTCATGATTGAGCTGTGGTTGAGTACAGTTATTGGCTTGTTTGATATGCTTGCAATACATTTTGAAGTAATCCTATATACCTGAATAGTTATCCCCACTATCTTAATTCATACTCTTTCTTGACATGCAAACATGCCACCTCATCATCCCACTAATTATTTCTCTTAAGTCTTAACATGTATGAGAATTATTATTCATACTCTCTCTCGACATGCACACATGCCACCTCATCATCCCACTAATTATTTCTCTTAAGTCTTAACATGTATGAGGATTATTATTCATACTCTCTCTGGACATGCACACATCCCAGCTCACTACACATGCCACTTCATCAAACACACTAATTATATTTCTCTTTACATGCATGAGAAATGCTACTTATGTTCTATATATATTTACTCTCTCCGTTTCTTTTTAGTCTGCATATAAAATTTGGTCAAAGTCATACTTTATAAAGTTTGACTAACTTTATATAAGAAAATATATCAACAATCACATTATGGCATCAATATTATTAGATGCATCATGGAATGAATTTTCATACCATATAGCTTTAGTATTATAGATGTTGATATTTTTTTATATAAATTTGGTCAAACTTTGTGTAGTTTGACTTTGACCAAATCTTATATGCAGACTAAAAAAACGAAGGGAGTACAATTTTATAATTATAGAACACAATATATTATATTCATTTGATTTTTCATTTAAATTTCATCAAATAATATTGCAACCAATCCCTGCAACAACGCGCGAGGTGTCACCTAGTTTATCCTATTTCGCGGGTTGGGGGATCCGCTACTTCATCCCTACATTCGCTTAAGCCCATGTCAACCTGTTCTTTCCTTTCCTCATGCGACCTAGGCATGGTGGTGGTGGCGGCCAATAACCACCTTCCATGCAAGGGTC
>NC_057800.1:740058684-740081077 GCF_018294505.1 Triticum aestivum
TGGCAGTACGGCTAATAATATTTAGGGTTTGGTCTTCGAATGACTACGACGAGACGATGGCATCGTTGTTGGAGTGGAATAAGGTCTCCAAGTCTCCCGCGCGATCCGATGATGCCTCTTTGTATCATCGGGAAATGTGTGGAGAATGGTGTGATTTCAGATTTAGCTTTTCCTTCAGGAGGTTTGTCTCAGTGGCGTTCTCCTACGGAGGAGACAATGGGTTGTGCGTTTCAATACTCCAACTCCATTTTAACGGATGAAAGTCTCCCAGCCTCGGCCTCGTTTAGGAGCTTGTGAGATTTGTGTTCTCCAAGTCTGCCTAGTTGGATCTAGGGCGTTCTAACTCTCCAATGTTTTCTTCTCTGTAGCGGCAATTTGCTACATAGATCGCCATCGTCTTCTGGTCTACATCGGTGACTTATGGGCCACTGCTTCTACGAGTTCCCGAGTTTAAAATATTTGCTCCATTTAGATAGAGGTCGAGAGGCGGCAACGAGCTTTTCTCACGATGCGTCACAGGTGAATGCAGGAGAATGAAGACTTCACCACCCCCATATTTTCGACGTATGTAAGAGTGTTTTCACAAGGGTTTGTATTAGCTAATATATGGCCTTTGGCCTTTTGGAAAAAAAACCCTCTTATCTAGCATTCTATGGGAGTGTCAAAATTGTGGGTAATGGTTATTTTTAGTTTTGGATATTTTTGGTGTTGAGGCTGGAGTTACACCTCATGAAATATGTTTCTTGACTGATGTTTTCTTTTTGAATCTTTGTTTTGTTTGGTTTGTGATAAAAAAATGAACCACCATGTAATTGGATGGTTAGGAGGGTAGTGTTACCACCAATCCTCCAGGGATCAACACCTAGGTTTGACGCTTTGGTGTATCATAAAGACGAAATATTATTTCAATGGTGGACGATAGTGAAGTGGATAGGGTGTGCGTGCATGCGTTTATATGGGTGAGTATATGTACGTATTTTGTGAGAGTTCGTGGTTGTACTATGTTTGTCAAAAAAAATTGCTCAAGTAGTCATCTTTTGTTTGTGTTTGTTATTTCTTTGATGATCACAGCTTGAAAACGTAATGCTAACAGGCGAAACGTTCGCTTGAAAGGAACTCCTAGCGAACGCACACATAACATTTAATCGAGATCAAATGATGACAACTTTCTTTTTAAATGACTTCTCTACCGTGAAGTTGTCATGCTAGTCTGAAGAAATTGCCGCCCCCTACAACTAAATTGCCATAAAAATGTTTGCAATTTCCATCCCTCTGAGTGAACGTTCGCCAGCTAAGAGGGTGAAAAAAAAAGTGTTGTTTGGTAAGTGGAGCTACATTTTTTTTACGGGAAGTGGAGTTACACTGGACCGAGCAGGAGAAGAACGTTCGAGCATGGGCCGCATTATGGGCTTCGGCCGTCATTATGGACCCCAGGACGGAAGGCAAAAATGAGGGCCCAACCGTTGCTAAAAGAAGAGTGAGGACACAACCAATGCGGGCGACCACATTCTTCTCTCTGTCTTCCTCCACCACCTCGACGGTCCAATCGGGCGGCGCCTCCCTCCGCCGTCTTGCTCCACCGCCGGCGGCGGCAGTCTTGCCATATGCACCGCCGACCTGAGACCCAGTCCCCCCTGTCTCTCCACACACACACACACCAGACACCACACACCGCCGCCGATAACAAGGAGCCGCCTCCCCACGCTTCCGCCGGCGTGATAGAGAGAAGCGAGCGAGCGAGAGTGAGAGCGGCACCTTCTTCGATGGTGGAGAAGGCTGCGGAAAAAATGGGCGCAACTTCCCTAAGTCCTAACAGTGTAAGACACCGGGTGCTCTTTAGTTCTGGTGGTGAATCCACTTGTTGCCCTCAAAATCCAAATCAATCCGTCTACAGGTGCGTTTCCCTAACTGGGTGCGATGGTGGAGAAGGCTGCGGAAAAACGGGCGCAACTTCCCTAAGTCCATTAAATTGATGAATCCACTTCTAAGTCCCTAACTGGGTGCTCTTCAGTTCTGGACTTCTGGTGATGAATCCACGTGTTTGCCCTCAAAAATCAAAATCCAAATCAATCCGTCTACAGGTGCGTTTCCTGTTAATCTTGATTTCAACCTGTATCTCGAATCAGTCTCTAGCGGTCTGAATTTTTGCTTCCGTCTGCCCTCGGTTGCAGCTTGAGCAGACAACGGCTAAAATTGGGGAGGACTTCAGTTAGTAGCTGTCAGTTAGCTTATCTTCCACTATGCGGGACTGAAGGTTGCCAGACGGGTTGATGGGGGCGCGCGGCATCCACAATCGATTGTGCAGTACCGTTCCGCATTCAAACAATGCCCACCTGCCAGTGGGTTTCTGTGCAGATTGAACATTTTTTATGAAGTAGCCTTGGCTTCTCTGCTCAAATGTTACCACCAATTTTCACGGCAAGGGCTTTCAGTTGTGCGGTTCTCCATCTAAGCTTGGCATGAATCTCCTGTCATGATAACAATCATTTTCCTTTAATTCGAAATACAGGTTGCCCCCACGCCTGAGATCGTTTTGACATCCTCGATTTCAGCATACAACATTATGCACCCAATTCTTCAGAGGCCTCTGCTGCTGTCTGACATTGAGGCACAAGTTGGAGAAGGGAGAGCGAGCAATGCAATGGGACCCAAAGAGGTACATTCTCTTATGCTGTACATTCTCCTTCTGTTTGCCGAATATTTGCGCCGAGAGAAAAAAACTCAAAACATAGTATATTTGTATTAAAAGAGGTGCCGAGAAAGCATAGCAATGTACCAACGGTGGCAACGACCAGAAAACAGGAGTGCTCAAAATCATTCTACCTATATGAGCGTATGCCAGTAATTCACTCCACATCTCAAGGTAATAAAAACCAGTCTACCTATATAAGTAAACAAAATTCCAACCGAGAAACTGATACAATCATGATGCCTGAAATCATCTGGACATAAATTGACTTAGTATTACAACACCAATCTAACTAGCCTGTAATACTGGTCCTAGCAACACTTCACAAAACAGGGAAAGAAATTATCCATTATTATGAACTACACAATTTCATCTAGCGTGGTATGCTAGCAGATGACATGAACTCTGCCTCCAAGCTATATCGTCGTTGGCTTTCTCCTGACGGTACAGACGATTGCCGAGTAGATATAGTCCTTCGAGTTAACGTCCTTGGTGGCATCGGTTCTTCATTCCTTGGATCTGCCTGAGATGACTTTACCCGTTCCGTCTGGAGAGTCTGCAGTTCCGTCTCCACCTGTTTCATGGTTGGTCTTTCTTCGCCGTGTAGCCTCAAGCACCGCTCTGCCAAAGAGGCGACAGTGTTGATTTCTTCTTCGGTTGCTTCTTCGAGGACCTGGGAATTAACAATACCTGTGATTCTTCCTTCATTGAACTCCTGGAGAAAATAGTTCGACAAGCTCTTGATCGTGCCTGATTCACTTGTGAAAACAGGTTTCATTCTGAGAAGCAACTCCACCAGTACCACACCAAAACTGTACACGTCACTCTTCCCGTTCAGCTGCCTAGTATGGAAATACTCTGGATCTAAGTACCCAAATGTACCCTGCACATTTGTAACAATGTGTGTTTGATCGATAGGAACCAATCTGGACGCACCAAAATCTGAAACTTTAGCTGTGTAGTTCACATCCAAGAGTATATTTGAGGACTTCACATCACGATGGAAGATTGATATGGAAGCTGAAGAGTGGAGATAAGATAGAGCTCCTGCTGTTTCGAGGGCAATCCTTAAATAATCACCCCAAGATAAAGAAAAACCATCACTTGCATCTGCATGAAGAACTTCAGACAGTGAGCCACTGGATACATAATCATACACCAGCAGCGGAACCTCTGTTTCGAGACATCATCCAAATAGCTTCACAATATTTCTGTGGTTTATCTGAGTGAGCACTGCGACCTCATTGATGAATTGACTGATCTCGGACTGCTCAATGACCTTAGACTTTTTTACTGCAACGACGCGCTGATCAGACAATATGTCTTTGTAAACCATGCCATGGCCCCCACGTCCGATGATAAGTGTAGGATCAAAACTATTTGTTGCCTTCTCTAGCTCTTCTAGCGAGAAAATCTTAGTATTCTCAGTTGCAGTTTCATCAGATGATATCAATGTTTCTAGGAGAAGACCTTGGTTCTTCTGGAAATAATTCTTCTGCAGTTGCTGTTGAACATTTCTTTTCCATCTACGAATGAGAAGTACTGAACTGAAGCTCGGAAGTAGAATAGCAAAACCGCAGGATAGCCCAATAATTATACCTGCAGTCATTAAACTTTTTTAAGTTTCAGTTTTATCTTGTCTATCATAAAGATGACAATAATAATGTTACCTAAGAGCAGAGTCCGCTCTTTTGTCCTAGTACACTGCATTTTAAATGGATCATACTGTGTCTTGTAAGGACATTCAGTACAATTGAAGCTTCCTTCTGTGTTATGGCAGATCTCTTTACAACTGTTTGGTTGAAGGCATTCATTAATATCTGAAAATAACGAAATCTTGATAAAATGCATCGATAAAATATATAATATTGAACAGAATACATTATCCAGTTAACACGGAATACAGACATAATCAATTCAAACGAAATGTACATGAATGATGAAACATAATAGATATCCCTCCAAAATAAGATGAAACATAATAGATACAGAGAAGTATTTTCAGTGTACAATAATAATGCATCATAATTTTTTAAATAACACATGTCTTTGGATATATTTGTACAACTTCAGTTTAGAGAGTCTAGAGATAGATTGTGACTACCTCGACAACCACTTTGAACGTATGGATTTCCTTGGAAGCCATCTGAGCATTTGCAGTGGTAACCCATGTATGCTTCTCCAGCGTTTACTTCCATACACTTGCTGTTGGTACTCACACAAGCATATCCAGACCTATTTTGTTGGGCTTCTACGCAACTTAAGTTAGCAGCAACCCATTGCAGAGATGACCCAGATCTAACAAAAAGACTGTTCTCTAGAAACATCTCTACTGATTCGGGTTCGGTGAAATTTATGGTCCCTGCATCAACATTTATGTCAATTACCTGACGCCCCCACCAGAAAACAGTTGATGACGTCACATTTGTGCAGTTGAGGCGAAACTGGTCCCTTGCAAAACAACCCTCTTCAAATCCAAATGGGAATTGCATACTAATGTTACCGCACCAACGAGTACATCGAGCTTTGCTCTGAACTGGATTATACCCTGATTGATCAATAAAAGGTTAGCACGTATTCCAATTCCAGTCCCAAAATAGCTAACAGCAGTTGTATATTTGCTTGCTTGATTAGGAAAAGAAATTACCTTTGTCACTAGAGCAGCCATCCTGAATGAAGGGGTTGCCTGTATAACCTTGGTTACAATTGCAGTTGTAGCCATTGCTTGATGCGACACCTACATCGAAGCACTCTGAATGCTTGCTGATACAGGCATAGGCCGTCCTGTTGTGCATGGTGCTAAGACAGTTGGGCTGATCCACTATATTCCATACCATATCACTCCCATAACTAGTTATGCTGATTCTATCCCACAGTAGAGAGGTCCCGTTAGAGTGTGCTCGGCCGTTACTTCTGTTTTGGTCATGGACAAATTTGAGCTCAACAGTGTCGACAATGCTGTCCATAACAAAGCGACAACATCCGATGCCGTTACAGGTCTCCCTAGCCCCTGTCTCTGTGATCCCATGGTCTGGGCATGTAGTCCGGCAGACGCGCATGGTTGTGCTAGCATTTCCCTTGACCCAGTACACATCCAGATCACAACCGGTGATGTTTAGCAAGGTGTGCAAAAAGCTGAAGGACTTCCCAGGCGGTTTCAATGTCAAGTTGTACACACGGACACCTGATTTCATGGGGATGGTACATTGAAACATCGTGTAGATAAATCTTCCAGGGTTGTACGTGGAAATACCATCTGTGCCAACTACGATGTCCTCGATCACCTCGAGGATGCCATCGTGCAAGAAGAGTTTGGGGGGCTGAGCAGTGTCGTTGCAAGTGAGGTAGAAGTCAGGCCCACGGGAGCACCTGGATCCGATGCCGAAGGGGTAGTCGAAGCTCAGAATGCCACAGCTCTTCGGGCAACCATCGAGCATAGCAAGTGATGGAGGCGCCCAGTTCCCTTCGGAGTTGTGGCTTGTTACAACTCCAGATGCTAGCGCAGTTAGCTTTCCTAATAACTGGAGTACCAACAAATGGAGTAGTGCATAGATCACCGGCAAGATGTCCATGATCTACAGGCACAGCTCCCAACTTCGCTCAAGAAATTCAGGTCAGGCAGCACTGCAACTTTGCAGGTGTGGGGATTCTATTAGGGGGAGAATATATGGGCATTTTTATAGTGTATACAGCGTATGTCTCAGGGAATTTCTTATCAAGTCATGCCAGCTTTGATTCTGCATACTAATGGTTGCATAGTTGCACTTTGATTCCTGTGGATGTGGCTGTGGCTGTGGCTGTGGTGGGTTTGATGCGATGTGAAAGTGAGATCGCAATGGCCACATTAAATTACGCAGCTACTTTTCTTGTGGCTATGCTGCAGCTGATCTTGTAAGTCAGTCAATACCTTTTGGCTTTTGGTGCAGATAATTCTAGCCCAAGTAAGAAGACATGCATGAGGGGAGAAAAAGAAAAGTAGCAACTGATTTTGAGACTTTAGAGGACGTTGATGTGGTTGATTTGGCCACATTATAATGCACTGCTACCTTTTTGTGGTTGTGCTGCCTCACAGCGACCTCGCAAGTCAGTCAATGCTGCCTTCTTGTGCGGGTTACTCTAGACCATCAAATGGGTCATTGACAAGTCTTTTTGACAGCCGGCTCATTTGTTCTCAGAATAAACCGCATTGCATCATCTGGCTAAATAAAGCTTTATGCTTCATGGAGAAAAGGATTACTGACGTGACAGGAATTTCATGCCAAACTTAATTACTCCAGTCCCACGCAACCAGTTGTTGAATGCCATCCTGCTCATCAACTGTGGCATCCTGCTAGCAATGATGTTCAGTCCGCGCCTGGTCCCGAGTCGAGCTAAGTGACAGTGACTGAATCCATAGGACCATGGCTGGTGCTCGTTTTACCTGTGACCGAGGTTAAAAACTCTACCCGCTGGAGATGAATTTATAGATTCAGAATGAGCACCTGTACATGGATACCAAGTAAAACCAGTAACTCCAATCTATAGTAGATAAACTAACTGAGCTAAGTAACAGTAACTGAACTGTTAGCTGTTGTTCGCCGAAGCTGCAACCGAGGGCATCACAAAGTAAACAAATTCTAATCGCGCGAGATCTCGTACAGGCACGGAATAATCTAGTGAAAGAGTAACAGGAAACGAGCACCTGTCGATTCATCGGAAGAAGTAAAGAGAAACCCAATGAGAGATGGCTCGATCTCTTCTCAGGATGCATATCGCTCCTGGCTCTCACGCCCACGCCGCGGAATGGTGGGCGGAGACTGAAAGTTAGGTTGGTGGGGGAGCAAGGAGGCGGAGGAGGTGGCGGCGAGACGGCGCCGGCGGCGGGAGGAGGAGGCCGCGGTGGGGGAGGAAGAAGAAAGAGAAGAAACTACTGGTCGCCGCGAACTGGGTTGGGCCCTCGTGACTTAGTCCTGTTTGTTGAACTGTCACGTTCATTGTATGTACACTTGTGTTGATGATTATCCTGTAATCTGTTGTAACTAGGTAGGCTAGTCTTCAGGATCCCTCCTAGTCTAACGCAACCACCACGAGACGTGCCCTGCATGTAGGGGTCTCGATGTATATGTAACCGAGCTCCGCTCTCTCGCAATACACACAGAGTTTACGGCTCAGTTTGGTATCAGAGCGATGGTTACTCCTCCTTCTCCTCAGGCAGATGCCGACTCCTCCAAGGCTGCAGCCGCCGCCGCCGCGCTCGCCGACGGCGCCGCTACAGCAGCCCTCCCTGCTGATCCCAGCGTCGAGGCGCGCCCCCGCGCTCCGCTCTCCGCCGACAACTCCGGCTCAGCTCTTCCTCTTACCACCCTCCCACCCAATCCCGCTGCGTCTCCTTCCTCCTGCGGTGCCTCTCCGGCTCTGCCGGCGAGCATTTCCGGCGTCATCGACTTCAAGCTCGCTTTGGACGGCACCAACTTCCAGCGCTGGCGCAACTACATCAACCTCCTTCTCGCGCGCTACCATGCAGAGAGCCACGTGCGGGAGGGCTCGGCCCAACGGCTGGCTGACCAGGCCTGGCGTGACGACGACAACACCGTCATCCTCTGGTTCTTCACCACCATTGAGGGGGACCTCCTCGACATCGTCGCTCCTCCCGGCTCCACCGCCTTCACCATCTGGACTAGGATCCACGAGTACTTCCTCGCCAACGAGGCCGAGCACGCGATGCATCTCGGCCAGGAGTTCCGGGCGACGGTTCGCGGCGACCTCTGCATCAACGACTACTGTCGCCGTCTCCAGGGCATCGCCACCGCGCTCGCCGACGTCCGCGAGCCCGTGACTGATCGTACTCTGACCCTGCAGATGCTGGACGGGCTGGGCCCCAAGTTCGCCATGCAGGCCGCCATCATCCAGTCCACCGTTCCCCTCCCCACCTTCCAGCAAGCGCGGTCCCGTCTTGTCCTCGCCGAGCTCTCCCTGGACAGGCGCGCCCGCGCCGAAAGCTCTCAGGTGCTCGCTGTCCAGAACGACGAACGTGGGGATCGTGACGGTGCCCGCGGCGGCGACCGTGGTGGTGATCGCGGTGGCGATCGCGGTGATCGCGGCGGTGATCGCGCCGCTCATGGCAGCGGCGGGCGTGGTGGCCAGCTCGGGGCGCACCGTGGGCGCGGCAACCGTGGGCGCGGCCGCGGCCGTGGCCGCGGCGATGCTCCTCCTGGCCGCGGTGCTGGCGCCACCCCCTGGCTGGGCTACTTCGCTCCCGTCGGGGCGCCTTTCCCTCCGCCTCGTGCTCCTTGGATCCCGCCGAACTCGGCGGGCGTGCTTGGGCCCCGTCCGGGCGCTCCAACGCAGGCCTACCCACTGCTCTACTCTACCACGCCGGCGCCACCTGCTCCCACACCGTACGCCGCGGCTCCCCCTCACTGGGACGCCTCGGCCATGTACCACGCGGCTCCGAGCTACGGATCCGCCTTCCCTCTGAACGCCGACTGGATTATGGATACGGGTGCGGCGTCCCACGTCACCGGGGATCCAGGTACTTTGTCCTCGTTTCGTTCCCTATTAGCTCCTTACACTCGTCATATTATTGTCGGTAATGGTTCTCGGCTCCCTGTGCTTGCTATTGGTACTGCTCATCTCCCTCCCAAACCCTTCTACATTCACCATATTCTTTTGTCTCCTAATATCGTCAAAAATCTCATTTCCGTTCGTAAATTCACTCGTGACAATTTGTGTTCTGTTGA
Source organism: Triticum aestivum (assembly GCF_018294505.1). Lineage (NCBI taxonomy): Eukaryota > Viridiplantae > Streptophyta > Magnoliopsida > Poales > Poaceae > Triticum > Triticum aestivum. Next base: position 740,068,093 of record NC_057800.1, read on the forward strand.
GTTTGGCCCCCTTGGATTTTCCGTGAAGGACCTAGCAACCAAGGAGGTGCTCCTGAGGGTCAACAGTGATGGTGATTTATACCCCTTCCATGCAAATAAAGGCGCCACCACCACGCAAGCATTCGTCATCTCCACCCATGATCTCTGGCATAGGCGGCTTGGGCATCCTAGCTCATCTACTTTTTCCCGTTTTCCTTTGGATTTTCTTACCACATGTAATAATGATGTCCGGCCCTCCCATCTCTGTAGTGCGTATCAAATGGGCAAGCATACACGGCTGCCTTTTGCCACCTCCACCTCCTACACTACTGCCCCATTTCATTTAATTCATTGTGATGTTTGGACGTCGCCGGTCTTGAGCTACTCTGGCTATAAATATTATCTTGTCATTATTGATGATTACACTCATTTTTCTTGGACTTTTCCGCTGCGTGCCAAATCCGACACTTGTGCCATTTTACTTCGTTTCCTTCATTTTATTTTTACCCAATTTGGTGTTCTCATTCGGTGTGTGCAATGTGACAATTGTGGGGAGTTTCTTACTACCGCACTACGCGACTACTTCTCTTCTCACGGCATCTCCTTTCGTCTCACGTGCCCCCATACCTCTCCACAGAACGGAAAAGCCGAACGTCACATCCATACCACCAACGACGTCGTTCGTACCTTGCTCTTACAAGCCGGTATGCCTCCTGCCTTTTGGGTTGAGGCACTACACACCGCCACCACTCTCCTTAACATTCGTCCATCCCGCGCCATCCACCATTTCACACCCTATTTCCTCCTCTATGGCGCCCACCCCACCTACGATCATCTTCGAACCTTTGGGTGCCTTTGCTTTCCTAATATCTCTGCCACAGCACCGCACAAACTTTCTCCTCGCTCGACACGTTGCGTCTTCCTAGGGTACCCACGCGAACAAAAGGGATACAGATGCTTCGACCTTGCCACCAGGAAAGTTATCTTTTCTCGCCATGTCACTTTCGATGAAAACATTTTTCCCTTCTCTGTGTCGTCCGACTCCGTTGCCACAGAAAATCCCACCTCCGCCAGTTCTCCTGCCCTCGGATCCCGTTCCTCGTACCTGGACCACCCACTCCCCGCTCCCGCCCCCCCACCTGTTCGCTCCGATCGAGCGAGCGCGCCTCCCACGCGCGTGTCTGTTCCCACCGCGGGACCAACCACGGCCCCACTACGCCATGCGCCAATCCCCGCCTCTGCATGCCCAACCCGGTCCCCCGACCCCATCCTGCGGCCCACTACGCCATGCGCTACTACGCCCGCCCCGACGCCTCCACAGCCCTCCGGCCCCACCTTATCCATCTCACGCCGCTCGCTTTTTTCGACCCCCTCGCCACCATGTTTTCCCGTGCCGCCTCCCATGCAGCCACTGCCCCCGCGCGCCGTGCCTATACCACCACCTACCAACCCACATCCCATGAAAACGCGCCGGAAAACAGGTTATGCCATGCCTAAGAAGATCTTTGATCTCCACGTCGCCAATGCTCCTTCCCCCATTCCCTCCTCGTATCGGGCAGCACTTAAGGATCCAAACTGGCGTGCCGCAATGCTTGATGAGTATAATGCGCTAATTCGGAATGATACGTGGTCTTTGGTTCCTTGTCCTGCAGGTGTCAACGTGGTGACCGGGAAATGGATATTCCGCCACAAGCTCCACCCCGACGGCTCTCTGGCCCGGTACAAAGCACGATGGGTGGTTCGCGGCTTCACACAGCAGCCGGGTGTGGACTACGGGGAGACCTTCAGCCCCGTGGTTAAGCCGGCCACCATCCGGGTCGTCCTCAGCATCGCCACTGCTCACTCTTGGCCCATCCGTCAGATGGATGTCAAGAATGCCTTCCTTCATGGTGACCTCGCCGAGACCGTCTACTGCCAGCAGCCTTCCGGCTTCGCTGACGCCACTTCCCCTACGCACGTTTGTCGTCTCAACAAATCTCTCTACGGGCTCAAACAGGCACCCCGTACATGGTTTCTCCGGTTCACACGCTTCCTTCACTCCCTCGGTTTTGTGTCCTCAAAGTGCGACACCTCACTATTCATCTTGCACCGTGGCACCATGGTCGCCTATCTCCTATTGTATGTCGACGACATCATACTCACCGCCAGCACCGCCACCCTCCTCCAGACACTCGTCGACTCCCTCGCCGGTGAGTTCTCCATGAGTGATCTCGGCGACATTCATCACTTCCTCAGGGTGAATGTTCACCGCTCCGCCGCCGGTCTCTTTCTTTCCCAGGAGCAGTACGCACTTGAGATTTTAGATCGAGCTCGCATGCTAAACTGCAAACCCATCTCCACCCCTGTCGACACTAGTAGCAAGCTCTCCGCCACTTCCGGCGCTCCCTACCCCGATCCTACACACTATCGCCGTCTTGCTGGCGCTCTCCAGTACCTCACCCTCACCCGACCTGATCTTTCGTATGCCGTCCAGCAGCTCTGTCTTGTCATGCATGCTCCTATGGATGGTCACTATCAGCTGCTTAAGCGGGTTCTTCGCTATCTTCGTGGCACGACTCACTACGGGCTTCAGCTCCACCGCTCATCCTCGTCTGATCTTCTTGCGTACAGTGACGCTGACTGGGCCGGTTGTCCTGACACCCGCCGCTCCACCTCGGGGTTCTGCGTCTTCCTCGGCGCCAACTTGGTGTCTTGGTCCTCCAAGCGCCAACACACGGTGTCCCGTTCCAGTGCCGAGGCGGAGTACCGTGCAGTCGCTAACTGTGTGGCTGAGTCCTGCTGGCTTCGCCAACTCCTCATCGAGCTTCATCGCCCCCCTCATCGAGCTACGGTTGTGTACTGTGATAATGTGAGTGCTGTCTATCTCTCGTCTAATCCCATCCAGCACCAACGCACGAAGCATGTGGAGATCGACCTGCACTTTGTACGAGACCGTGTGGCACTCGGGGAGGTGAAGGTGTTGCACGTCCCGACAGCATCCCAGTTTGCTGATGTTTTCACCAAGGGACTTCCGTCCTCGGTGTTTCGTGATTTTCGCTCCAGTCTGAACGTCTTGCCAAGCGCCGTTCGGACTGCGGGGGGGTGTTGAACTGTCACGTTCATTGTATGTACACTTGTGTTGATGATTATCCTGTAATCTGTTGTAACTAGGTAGGCTAGTCTTCAGGATCCCTCCTAGTCTAACGCAACCACCACGAGACGTGCCCTGCATGTAGGGGTCTCGATGTATATGTAACCGAGCTCCGCTCTCTCGCAATACACACAGAGTTTACGGCTCAGTTCTGTTTCCAAGCCGAGTGTTGACCAAAGCCCATACTGCAGTCCATAGTCGGGCTTCTCTTCTTGGTACCATTTTCATTCTAGAAAGAATATATTCAGGAATCGCTAGGCAGGGCATCTCTAAGTGGTTGTTTGGTTACCATGTTTTTAGATTCAAACATTTTTTAATATTCATATCTTTTAAACTGTAACTCAATTTTAACATGTTATACATGAAAATTGATTAGAAAAATATGCAGAATATGAATATGATGTTATTTTTACATGTGAATCATTTTTACATGTTGCTTAGGGACATATTCAAACACTTCAAAAATATAATCATATCTTTCAAACCCCAACTCCAATTTTAACATGTTATATATTAAAATTGATTAGAAAAATGCGTAGAATCTAAATAGATGTTGTTTCACATGTTAATAATTTTTAAAATGTTTTTTAGGATGCAACATTAATCAATAGTGTACGACCTGTTTTTTTCGTACCGGCGCCGATTCAAATTAAAAATGAACACCTCAACAAAAACAAAATAAAGACGAAAGAAACTATCTATAATCATGCATGTCCGTCGGTGAGAGCGGGAAGAAGGATAAATGGCAAGACTGATAAGATGCCATGTTGAAATAAAGGACATCGACCTATTGGGGTCTTTAGTCATGGTTATTGTGTGGTATTTTTTCTCCCGTTGGAACGCACGAGCTATTTTGCTAGTATCTATAAAGTCATAAGTGCTACCTGCGGTACGTCACATATATTGCCCCAAAGTTGCGAAATATTACCCACTCATACCACCTATAAGTGACACAAAAAGTTTCACACATGGAATTCCCACCTGGGCGGGCCCTTGCAGTTGAAACCTCCTATACTGCGAAATTACTAATTAAGGAGTACTCGTTGCAATGAACACTCCACTTTCCCAGATCGCGACAAGTGGCGCGCATGCAGCGCGCCACTTGTCGCAACCTGGAAGTTTTCCCTTTTTTCGTAGATTCGTTTATTCAAAACGTTTTATCTCTTAAACCGTGCGTCCAAATCTCCAACCAATTTCACCATTGGATTCCTCGCGTCGAGATCTTCAAAACTAGATCCCATGCTGATAAATTTTGACGAACTTTTTTTCACGAAAAAAAACGGATGAAAAAAACGAACCGGGAGCATGGTTTTTTTCCCTTTCCGAAAGAGGCACGCCCGTGCCTCTCGCGAAATCACAACCGTGCCTCTCGTGGAAGCAAAACCATGACTCTCGTGGAAGGAAAAAAACAGAAAACGCGTTTTTTTCGTTTTCGAGAGGCACGGCCGTGACTCTCGCGAAAGCACAACCGTGCCTCTCGCGAAAGCAAAACCGTGACTTTCGTAAAAGAAAAAAAAACAGAAAACGCGTATTTTTTCCCTTTCCGAGAGGCACGGCCGTGACTTTCGCGTAAGCACAACCGTGCCTCTCGCGGAAGCAAAACCGTGACTCTCACGAAAGAAAAAAAAACAGAAAATGCGTTTTGTTTTTCTCTTTCCGAGAGGCACGGCCGTGACTCCCGCGGAAGCACAACCATGCCTCTCGCGGAAGCAAAGCCGTGACTCTCGTGAAAGAAAAAAACAGAAAACGCGTTTTTTTTTCATTTCTGAAAGGCACGGCCCTGACTCTCGATAAATCACAACCGTGCCTCTCGCGGAAGAAAAACCTTGACTTTCGCGAAAGGAAAATAACGCGTTTTTTCGCAAAAAGAAAATTTTTGATCGAAAAGCTAAGAAAGACCGGGAGAAAACCAAAACGTCGAAAAAACCCGGAAAAAACCGTTTAAAAAGCCGAAAACGCGTGCGGAAAAATAAAAAAACAAAATCCGAAGGGAGCGTCCAGAGCGCGACACGTGGCGAATGGCTGAGAGCGCGCCAAGTGGCGGTAATCGTTGCGAGGCTCCTGAAGGAGCGCTCGTTAACTAGTTGCTCCCCCTATAATGCACTCTGCGTGCTGGAAAAGCACACAGCGCGCCTGTTTGGGCCGGCCCCTGTCCAGGTAGCCTGTTTTTTTCCTTTTCTGTCTTCGTTTTTTAATACATTAAATAATTTGAGACTTCATTAAAGTTCTGGAAATTTCAAAAAAAATAAAAGCTTGAAATAAAAGTTTAATAATTCTAAATGTTTGTGGATTCGAAAAATGTTTGTGATTTAAAAAAATGTTTGCATATTCAAAAAAATGTTCGTAATTTCAAAAAAAAGATATTCAGAAAATAAAAAATGTTCTTGATTTAAAAAAACATTCGTGTCTTAAAACATATTAATGAAATTGAACATAGTTTCGCTAATTCAAAAAATGTTCACGAATTGAAAAATGTCCTAGAAATTCAAAAATTATTCTGGACGTACAAGATAGTCTATAGATTCATAAAATGTTTGCTGATTCATTAAATAACCATTCATTTTAATAAATGTTCGTTATATTAAAAAAATATCTACGAATTTCAGAAAACAATTCCCCCAATTTTCCAAAAAATATTGTGAATCCTAGAAATGTTTGCCGATTCAAGAAAAATGTTTAAATATTTTCCACAACTTTAAAATATATTTCAAATAGTATAAAATAATCATGATTTTTGAAAATGTTCGAAAACTTGTAAAAAAGTTCACGAATTTGAAAAATGTTCACAATTTCAAATATTTTCATAATTTTCAAAAAAATCATGATTTTGAAAAGTTGCTCCTGATTTTATAAAAATGAGAGTGATAGTGTATCTTGGTGATTCAGCAAAATATGATCATGGCGATTGGAGATTATGATTTTGTTTCTCCCGTTGCAACACATATGCCATTTTGCAAGTACTTATAAAGTGATTAGTGCTTATGCCCATCCGTCATTATATTGCCCCGACAGTTGTTAATAATTACCCACCATCCCACCGGTAAGTGGAAAAAACGATTCATTCTTTTAAAAATGTTACATCGGACGTTGCTTTAGATTAATAGGAGGCGATGGCATTGAAAAATGGTATGATGCTTGCAGACCAACTTGGATGTTCCAATATCATTTTTGAATCAGACTGCCTCGAAATTATCTTAGCATGCAAGGGGGAAGTGGACATTCTGAGTCTTTATTCGGCGATTTTGAGTGATTGCTTTATATTAGCTCAAAGAATTGAGTTTGTATCTTATGCTCATTGTTCAAGAGGGGCAAACCAAGTGGCACACAAGTTAGCTAGATGTTGTTACGATTCTAATTATGTAATCTCGTGGGATAATGATCCTCCACAGTTTATTCTAGCTGAACTTGTTTCTGATGTATCCCTTATTTGAGTTGAATAAAGTGTGCCACAAGTTAAAAAAAAAGAGGCAATCCCCCTTAAGTGTCACGACCACACAACTATCACAATGGCTTGAGCTTCTCCATTGTTTCTTCCTTTTCTTTCAGAATTTTTGGTGAGCGTAGAATATAGATGGCTCGCGCAATCGCCGTTTAGTTTGGCCTAGTTACTCTCTGTTTGACTTTTTTCTTTTTTTTCTTTTTTTATGAGACCAAATACTTTTAAAAATATTCGTTTCTTTCAAACCCTAACTCCAAATCTAATATGTTATATATGAAAATTCGTCCAAAAAATATGTAGATTCTAAATATAATATTACCTTACATGTTAATCATTTTAAAAATTATATCTAGTATGCTACCTTAATTAATGCCTTCTTTATATGGTACTATTTTTGTTTTGCTATTTCCATCCTAATGCAGTATTTGTTAGGCATCACTGAGGAGGAACGACAACAAAGATGTAAACATATACTGGCAACTATGTAGATATTTCTGTTGTATAATGAATTGTAAACTCCTTGAGTACACTGTACACTACAAAAATCATCCTACCTTAATCACTTATCATGTTGCTTGTTGCGTGACACCATGAAAGATTTCAAGGTATTTATTAATGCTGTCGAGTGTGTGTGTGTGTATGAGGTTTTTTTCTTCTGTTACAACGCACGGATATGTTTGCTAGTAACTAGAACAAAAAGGGGGAAAAAGACTGGCCCAAAAAATAGAAGTTCCCAAAAATGGAATAAAAGGGAAAGCAAACCATTCAAAAAAGATATGTTTGCTTTATCTATAAATGACCCCCCGGAGCTTCCTCCTGAAACCGCGGCAAGGATGTTGTGTTCTTAGAATGCAACCATGATCCCGAAAACAATGTGAACCGAATGTTGTAGGGAGAGGGAATATGTCCGCAATAAACACGTGTCAATAAAGCATGAAAATGTGTACAAACCACCGATGGCAGCGATGACAAAACGACAAATTAATGACTAAAAAACAGGAAGGAAAGAAAACTTAAGCTAGGCCTACTACTGAATCAAATAACCCATCTTGGGGACGGGAGTCCTCACATTCATATGATTGGACTAATAAATAAAACAACACAACATCGAACATACTTCCAGCTTCCACAACATGGCTAATAAACATATCTGGACTTATATTGACTTACAATTTATTGAGCCAAAGAACCTGGCTCACCTTGGGGCATGGAGGGCTCAGAATCACTACCAACATAATCCACAAAATGCCTTCAACATCAGATCGATACAATGCACACGGCAATATAATAATTTTCATAAACAAGTATAATTCCAATCAGAAAACTCGTACAATCATGATGCATGTAATTGTCTAAACATAAACCGGCTTACTGTAGCAATTTCTGCAGCACCGTTTGCCTATAGTACAAGCCTAGTCATCATTAGTTTACAAAAGGGGAAATAACAACACCCATTATTATGAGCTCAGCAAACATATCTAGCGGGGCAAACTAGCAGATGACATGAACTCTCTCTCCAAGCTATAGCGTTGTTGGCTGTCTTCTGGCCGTACGTAGACTCTCTTGCCCAATTCCGTCGCAGACGATTGGCGAGCAGCTCTAGATCTTTGAGTTAACGAACTTGGTTGCCTCTGTTCTTCATTCCTGGTATCTACCTGAGATGAGTCCATCTGTTTTGCCCATAGAGTTTGCAGTTCCGTCTCCACCTGTTTCATGGTGGGTCTTTCTTCACCACTCAGTCTTAAGCACCGCTCTGCAAGAGAGGCGACACCGTTGATCTCTTCCTCGGTTGCTTCCTCGAGGACCTGGGAGTTAACAATACCTTTTATTCTTCCCTCATTGAATTCCTGGAGAAAATAGCTTGACAAGCCCATGATTGTGCCTGATTCACTTGTAAAGACAGGCTTCATTCTAAGGAGCAGCTCCAGTAGTACCACACCAAAACTGTACACGTCGCTCTTCCCGTTCAGCTGCCTGGTATGGAAATACTCTGGATCTAAGTACCCAAATGTACCTTGCACATTTGTGACAATATGTGTTTGATCAATTGGAACCAATCTAGAAGCACCAAAGTCTGAAACTTTAGCTGTGTAGTTCACATCCAATAGTATATTTGAGGATTTCACGTCACGGTGGAAGATTGATATTGAAGCTGAAGAGTGGAGATAAGACAGAGCTCCTGCTGTTTCCAGGGCAATCCTTAAGTAATCACCCCAAGACAAAGAAAAACCAACACTTTCATCTGCATGAAGAACTTCAGACAGTGAGCCACTGGATACATAATCATACACCAGCAGTGGAACCTCACTTTCGAGACAACATCCAAAGAGCTTCACAATATTTCTGTGGTTTATCTGAGTGAGCACTGCAACCTCATTGATGAATTGACTGATCTCAGACTGCTCAATGACCTTAGACTTTTTTACTGCAACAATACGCTGATCAGACAATATGCCTTTGTAAACCATGCCGTGGCCCCCACCTCCAATGATACGTGTAGGATCAAAGTTGTTTGTTGCCTTCTCCAGCTCTTCTAGCGAGAAAATCTTAGTATTCTCATTTGCAGTTTCATCAGATGATATCAACGTTTCTAGGAGAAGACCATGGTTCTTCTGGAAATATTTTTTTCGTAGTTGCTTTTGAACATTTCTTTTCCATCTACGAATGAGAAGTGATGCACTGAAGCTCAGAAGTAGAACACCGAATCCACAAGACAACCCAATAATTATACCTAGGCATTAAGTTCTTTAAATTAATGTGCTATGCCGTCTTCTCTATCAGAAATATAACATACATCATAGTGTCTTACCTAAAAGCAGAGTCAGTTGTTTCCTCGTCGTACACTGCATTTTTGCTGAATCATACTCAGTTTTGCGAGGACATTCCGTACAATGGAAGCTTCCTTCTGTATTATGGCAGAGCCCCTTGCAAATATTTGGTTGAAGGCATTCATCAACATCTGAAATTAACATAGTCAGTTTTAGTAATTATGCATTCTAACATGTTCGAAACCATGTCCATTTTCGTGAAGAACCGTTACTTTAGTCGACAGAGCTGTTAACAGTAAAATGGAAAACATTGTAAAACTGTATCTCAAAGCAAACCACCGGTTCAGATAGGTGTGTCTGAGGTGCGTATAATACTTCTCCTAAATATATGTAGGGTAGATCTATGAAACCAGTGTAAAGAATAAAAAAGCATCCGAACCCGCTTGTCACCCCGCAACCCACGGGAACACCCGTGCCGCCCCCATACATGTTCGTGTCTCTAGTGTACCTTTAAATTTGCATTGAAAAAATATAACTTTTGCATCGTGTGTTAAAGGACAAAGATTTTTACTCAAAAACTGCTTCTAGAGCACCAATTTTATTTTCCAGGCCACAAAAATATCCTTTTTCATTAAATTTATAAGCACACAAAAGACACAAACATGTACATATGTAAAAAAAAACGGAATTACTATCGGGGTCCTGCTTAGACAGTTTTAAATCTCAGGGTGTTATGCTGACTTGGCCGCAAACCTCAGGGGCTGATCTAGACTTTTGCCTTCAAACTTAAAATGACTTATGTGACATGTTTTTCAGGTCTACTGTCTACAGATCTTCTAGATTAATTTTCAAGCTAAGGGATACTCCTAGGGGATTGTCATGCTAGATTAATGTCTTTGTGGAAAGTCAAAATATGCCCAACAGGTACACAATTTTAGAGAATGTGATATTGCGTGATTACCTAGGCAGCCGCTTTCGATGTATGGGTTTCCTTCGAAGCCATCTGAACATTTGCAGCGGTAACCAACATAATTGTATATAGTGTTTACTCCTACACACTTGCTGTTGATACTCACACAAGCATACCCAGATCTATTCTTTTCGGCCTCTACACAACTTAAATTAGCAGCAGCCCAGTGCAGAGATTCCTCAAAACCAGCAAAAAAAGGAGGGCCTTCTCCTATGGCGTAAATTGCTCCATTAGTGGTGAACTTTAGAGTCCCATCATCAACATTCATGTCGATTACATGAAAACCGTGCAACTGGAGGACAGGCGATGATGACATGTTTGTGCAATTGAGGTGGAATGGTTCCCTTGCAAAGCAACCCTCTTCCAAGCCAAATGGAAACTGCACACTAATGTTACCACACAAACGGGTACAATTAGCTCTGGTCTGAATTGGATTATACCCTAGTTGATGAATAAAAGGTTAGCATGTATTCAAATTCCAAAGCCCAAAATACTTAACAAAAGTTGTGCGTTTGATCGCTCAATTAACTAAAAAGGAGTTACCTTTGTCACTGGAGCACCCATCTTGAACGAAGGGATTGCCTGAATAGCCAGAGTTACAGAAGCAGTTGTAGCCACTTGATCCCATATCTGTGTCCCAGCAGTTGGATTGCTTGTCCATACAGGCATATGATGCCCTGTTTCGCACGGCGACAACACAGTTGGGTTGATCCACTATTCTCCACACAATCATGGAACCGCTTCCAGATATGCTGATTCTATCCCACAATAGAGAGGTCATCCTGGTGTTGATTTTTCTGACAAATTTGAGCTCAATACCATCAGCGTCAAGGTCACCGACAGGAAAACTACAACATCCGACGCCGTTACAATTGTGCCGAGCCATCAGCTCTGTGATTCCTTGTTTCAGGCACACAGTTCCGCAGACCCATGTGGTTCTGCCGGTGTTGTTGTCGATCCAATACACATCCAGATCGCAACCACTGATGTTCAGAATTGTTTCCCCAAGGTACTTGAAGGACCTCCCAGGCATTTTTATTGACAGGTTGTAGATGTGGACACCAGATTTCATGGGGATAGTATGTCGGATGGTAGTAAGGATGTTGTAAGGTCCGTAGAGAACTCCGTCGCTACTAACGTCGATGTTCTCGATCACCTCGGTGATGCTGTCGCACAAGAACAGCCTGGGGGGCTTAGCAGTGTGGTTGCAAATGAGGTTGAAGTCAGGATCCCGAGAGCACCTTGAACCGATGCCAAAGGGGTAGTCGAAGCTCAGATTGCCACAGCTCTTGGGGCAACCATCATGCATGGCAAGTGATGGATGCGCCCAATTCCCTACGGGGCTGTGGCTTGTTACAACTCCAGATGCTAACTCTGTTAGATTTCCTAGTGACCCAAGTACTAGCAAAAGAGAAAGTGATGCATATACCATCAGTAAGATGCCCATGACACACACCTTGCACGGCTCCCAACTTCACTTGAAATTGAGTTCAGGCTGGGGATTTAACTAACAGTGGTATGTGGTGAACATCTCAGCTGGGAGGCCTTCTCTTGTATGTACCACTTTCATGGCTGGCCTTCCCTTGGTGCTGCAATTTTATGGAGACACTAGACCCAAGTAAAAAGACATAGTGAAGAACAGGAAATTTAAGCACCTGGATTCTAGGGGATGTTGATGTGGTTGATTTGGCCACGTTATAATGCACCGCTATTTTCTTGTGGTGTTGCTGCCGAAGAGCGACCTCTCAAGTCAGTCAATGCCTGCCTTCTTGTGCAGGATATTCTAGCCCGTCGAAGGCGGTGTTGACAAGTCTTTGCCAAATGGCTCATTTCGGTTCAGAATAAATCGCTTTGCATTGTTGGCTTGTGGTTCGTGATGCAGAGATAGACAGTGAACGCTGTCCTGCTCACCGACAGTGACAGCAGGCTGCCAATCTTTAGCCACACCTAGTGAAGATATGCTAATTGATCGCTTCCAACCGATCTGGCTACGGTACCTGAACCCCATCCCGAATTGTAGGTGGTGTTTCTTTAAGCTGCAACCGAGGGCAGACTAGTAAAGTGAACATTCTGCAGAGAGTAAATCAACCATGCCCATATAGTACCAACTGATGGGAAAAATGTGAGCACCCAGGCCAAAATTACGGCATGAAAATGACAAGCTGCACAGAAACTCACCAGCAGGGGAGCGGCGGAAGAACGGCAGACTGACAGTTGGCAATCTTCAAGTCTCACATGGTGGAAGATAAGCTAATGTGATGGCTTCTGCAGAATCGATCGCGACCGCGGGGGGTGCGGCACGGGCCGGATCTCGCCGGTGGGGATGCTGCGCTCGTGCCGGGCGTAGCGGTGTGGCGGCGCTCCGGAGTAGGCCAGCGACGGCGGCGTGGCGTCGGGCGACAGGCGGCATGGTGGTGGTGCAGGCCGGCGGGTGGCGGCGGCGGCGGCTGCTCCGCAGCAGCGCCTCGGCGCCTCGTCTGGCGCTGCGGGTCGCGGGCGGCCCTTCTCGCCGTGGATCTCAGGTGGAGGGGCAGCGCGGCAGCGGTGGAGGTGGGCGGCCCCTGTCCAGCCGGGCCCCTGCGGCTGGACGGCGGCGCTCGGCGCCGGAAGGCCTCCCCGGTGACCTCTCATGGCTGTGGCTCGGCGGTTCCGTGCGCCCTCCTCCTCGGGAGCGGGCGGTGGCCGGCGCTCTCTTGCGG
>NC_057800.1:740081445-740086767 GCF_018294505.1 Triticum aestivum
CGCCGTTGCATTCCCCGTCGCCGGCGCAGTGATGCCGGTCGTGGCCATAGGCCGCTCCTCCTCCTCCCCCTTCCCCCGGCCATCTGGGCTCGGTTCCCCTTGAGGCAGTGGTCGCCGGCGGTTCTGAGGTGGTTGGGCTCATGGATCTTGTCCAAGACGTGACCTTTGGGGCTTCTCGCGGTGGTCCGGTGGCGGGGCGGCGGCCCTGGCGGTGGGAGTCGCGTGGGTCGTAGGCGGACTGCGCGACTCGGATGCGGGCGTGCAACCCCGGCCGCTTGGGTGGCATGGTTGCAGGTGGTTGGCGGACCGGGAATGCAGCGGTAGGGTGGAGCACCGGGGTTCATCACTTACCTGTCCATACACGGGTCGACGGTGGCGGCGTCCGCGGATGTCGTGTTCCTTCCTGCAGGCTCCGTCGTGGTGCTCTCACTCCTCTCGTCGTGTTCCGGGTGAAAACCTGATCTTTGGATCGGACGATGGCGACGGTCCGTGGTCGTGCCCTTCTTGGAGGCATCGTTTTGGAACCCTCGGTCCAGCGTGGTCCGTTGCACTTCTTTTCGGACGATCTCTCATCTTGATGGTGGTCTCCTTCGGCTACAAGCGGTTCTTTTTGCTCATTTCTGTTGATTCTTGGTAGTCGTTGAAGTTGTGTGTCAGTGCCCGGCATTCTTGTATCTTGCCTTGGGTTGTGTGGCGTGTATTTGTATCGGTTACTTGGATGTAAGTGTTGGTGCTTTATTTATAAAGCGGGGGAAACCCTTTTTCTTAATCGATCGCCAAATCTTCTAGTTGGCCTAAGTAATAGTAACTGAATACATCTCCAATTTTATCTGTTGTTTGCCTAAGCTGCAACCAAGAGCAGAAAGTAAAAAAGTGGAGCACCGGAGATGAACTGCAGACACAGAATCAAGTAAAGAAAACTACAACAGGAAATGAGCACCTGTGGCTGTACATGGATTTCATCTGAAGAGCTGAACTGAAGAGATTAGAACCCAATGCGTGGGCAAGATTGGTCAATCAATCTCTTCTCAGGAAGCATGTCCAATCAATTATTCAAAGGCCTCCGCTGCCTGCTCCAAGGACACTGGAGGCGGAACATGGAGAGGGCGTGAGCGACCGTCATGGAGGTCGAGGGCACCAAGACCAACAGGAGGGAGGCTAGGTGCCGTTCTCGGGTCTCACGCCCATGCCGCGGAATGGTGGGAAGGATGAATGGAAGAGACTCAAAGTTATGTCAGGTAGGAGAGCACGGAGTAGGAGGTGGCGAGGCTGGCGCGGGCGGCGTGGGAGGGGCGGGGACGCCATGGACCGCCGTGGTGGAAGAGGGAAAAGAGAGAAGAAACTGGTCGCCGCGTATTGGGTTGGGCTCTCGTGCCCAGCGTTGGCCGAACCCCATACTGCAGCCCATGTTCAACCTGACCCTAAAAAAAGCAAGAAAAAATAAACCATGTTCAACCGTTCTTGTGCCGCTCGGTCCGTTTTGTAGAGTAGCTGCCTCCACTTTCCCAACTAGACATCCTGGAAATCTTTAGCCCCTTTTCAGTGCTCCATGCTGTACAGGTGCTAAGCATGACACATAAAAAATAACATAGCACACTAATTAAGAAGGAGATACTCAGAAGGCTAACAATTAGCTCAAGATAAAGTGGGGACATCAAAGTAAAAAAACTCACTGCTGGAGATAAAGTAGATACTTATAGCGAACCAACTAAAACGATAACAGAAATGAGCATCTGTACATTTTTCTGGAACAAATGGATTCATCTCAAGAACTGGAGAGAACCCAATGCCTGAGATTGTTTCGACATCCTCAATTTCAGCAAACAAAATATGCATCGAATTCTTCAGACAACTTTGCTGTCTGACACTGGAGGTACAAGTTGGAGAAGGGCAGCAGCGGTGTGATGGGCACCAACGAATTTTAGAGCTGGATATATAGTGCATTCTCCTTCTATTTCCCGAACATGTATACGAATGCCTGTCATATTTGCACAGAGAGAAAAAACTCGAACCTTATATTTGTATTAAAAGAAGCGCCAAGAAAACACAGCAGTGTACTAACGGTGGCAACGACAAGACGGCATGAGTGCTCAAAATCATTGCTAATATAATCCACTACATCTGTTCTAGACATCTCAGCAACACTATGCATATGACAGCAATTCACTACACATCTCAGGGTAACAAAATTCAGTCTACATATAGTATTAGCAAGCATAATTTCAACCGAGAAACTGATACAATCATGATGCCTGAAATCATGACTTATTACAGTACCAACCTAACTAGCCTATAATACAGGTTCTAGCAACAGTTCATAAAAGAGGGAAGCAAATTATCCATTATTATAAGCTCAATAGCCTCATCTAACGTGGTAGGCTAGCAGATGACAAGAACTCTGCTTCCAAGCTATAGCGTCGTTGGCTACCTCCTGGCCGTACAGACGATTGCCGAGAAGATCTACTCCTTCGAGTCAACGGCCTCGGTTGCATCTGTTCTCCATTTCTCGGATCAGGCTGAGATGAGTTCATCCGTTTTGTCCGTAGAGTCTGTAGTTCCGTCTCCACCTGTTTCATGGTGGGTCTTTCTTCACCACGCAGACTTAAGCACCGCTCTGCAAGAGAGACGACACCGTTGATCTCTTCCTCAGTTGCCTCCTCTAGGACCTGGGAACTAACAATACCCGTGATTCTCCCCTCACTGAACTCCTGGAGAAAATAGCTTGACAAGCCCTTGATGGTGCCTGATTCACTTGTAAAAACAGGCTTCTTTCTGAGAAGCAACTCCACTAGTACCACACCAAAACTGTAGACGTCGCTCTTCCCGTTCAGCTGCCTGGTATAGAAATACTCTGGATCTAAGTACCCAAATGTACCTTGCACATTCGTGACAATGTGTGTCTGATCAATCGGAACCAATCTGGACGCGCCAAAATCTGAAACTTTGGCTGTGTAGTTCACATCTAAGAGTATATTTGAGGACTTCACATCATGATGGAAGATTGATATCGAAGCTGAAGAGTGGAGATAAGATAGAGCCCCTGCTGTTTCTACGGCAATCCTTAAGTAATCACCCCAAGACAAAGAAAGGCCAATGCTTGAATCGGCATGAATAACCTGAGACAGTGAGCCACTGGATACATAGTCATACACCAACAGTGGAACCTCGGTTTCGAGACAACATCCAAAGAGCTTCACGATATTTCTGTGATTTATCTGAGAGAGGACTGCGACTTCATTGATGAATTGACTGATCTCACACCGCACAATGGTCTTAGACTTTTTTATTGCAACGACACGCTGATCAGATAATATGCCTTTGTAAACCATGCCATGGCCCCCACGGCCGATAATACGTGTAGGATCAAAGTTGTTTGTTGCCTTCTCCAGCTCTTCTAGCAAGAAAATCTTAGTATTCTCATTTGCAGTTTCATCAGATGATATCAATGTTTCTAGGAGAAGACCTTGGTTCTTCCGGAAATAATTCTTCCGTGATAGAAAGAAGCGAGCAACCGAGAGCGCCAACTTCTTCGAGTTGGTGCGATGGTGGAGAAGGCTGCGGAAAAAATGGGCGCAACTTCCCTAAGTCCCTAACACTTGTTGGTGCTCTTCAGTTCAGGTGATGAATCCACTTGTTGCCCATGAGGCTCAACCACGTGAACCATGTCTGGGTTTGTGGTGGCCATAGCTAACAACAACCTAGGGAGTCGGTTGTATGCTTCCTCCCAATTGCCATACAATATCTTGAATGCGGCTTGCTTTGCCTTCCATGCCTTGCCGTACTTCACCTTGTAATGAAAGATGGCTTTCACAAGGTCAATGACACTCTTGATGCTCATTGTTGGAAGTGTGGATATTTGGTTGGAAAGCCTATAAGCGATGAACTCGGACGTGAGTTGTCTGTGTTGTTGGTACACAAGCTTGCCATCCGCATTCTTGTGCCGGCACATGTGATTTGGTAGACAACTCACTATGCGCCAAGTGGGACCTCCTTTCCATGGCCTTGCACACACAATCCATGGACAGCTTGGCACTTCACATTTGACCGTGTAACGCACATTGGCGTCCGAGTTGGCCACTTTATGTGGACGATAATGCGTAACCGAGTAGTTATCGAGCCACATCTTCAATTCCAAGAAGGATTGAAACTCACAACCGGGATATATCCCGTTCTTGTCGTCTTTCAAATCACGGTGAGAACTTGGCATAGCTCCAAGAGATATGCATTTGCCACCATCCACAACGGCTTCATCCGCGAGACTAAGATCCTTGAACAATGGTGTCTTGTGATCCCGCCCGAATACCTTCTTGAATGCTTGGGCCTCCTTCGGTGTGAACCCCTCCTCATCAACTTCTTCATCGGGACCATCGTCATCCGAGTCCGATGCATATGCACGGGAAAAAGGGATGGATTGGTCCATTGTCTCTTGCACATGATATTGGTCGAGATCACCCACATTGTTGTCATGGAGATCAACTTCGTTGTCATCCTCCTCGTACTCATCATTCTCCTCTTCAAAACCTTCATTTTGGTTGTTTGGAGTCGGGCTCAATGTTGGCCAATCTTGTTGCGTGAAATGAGGTTCACTCATTTGATCTTGGTTCATGGGTGGTGGAGTGCTAGCAACCAACGGGGAGGGGTTCCGGTTCAAGTCCAAATTCAAAGTAGACTCAAGCTTCTTGGAGGCAAATAACTCAAGAGCCTTGTCTAGAGATTCGGCAACCGTCTCCTTGTATGCAACCCAACGTTGCTCGGAGTTCACACGCATTGTCTTCCAACGGATGTGCATTCCAAAATCAACATTATGCCTTCCCACGAACTCAACAACGTCACTTGGGTCCATCCAATTCAAATCCTTTCTTACTTGGTCCAAGAGCTCCGCATAGCTTGGACTACTCTCAAATACCATGTCAAGCTCATCCGGGTCCGGCTCAACATTGCCTTTCAAAAAGGCCTCTTTATCCACATGATGAACATAAACACATGTTCTCCCCATCCCTACAATAATAAAAAACACACATATATCAAGTAAGTACTTAACAAAAAATATTTGCACAAAATACATATGCCATAACATATATATGAATTAATAACCCTAACCCCCACTTAACAATAACCACAACCCTAACCATAGCATAACCCTAACACCAACATCAAACACACATAACTCTAACCCTAGCATACTATGAAAGCCTAACCAACCCAAATTAGCAAAGAAACATAACATGATTCAATACAAATTTGCAAATCCAAGCCAAAACTAGGGTTTCCCCAAAGTAGCAATATTTGAGCAAATGTGACAATTCCTATGGATGAAAACGA
>NC_057800.1:740087198-740098163 GCF_018294505.1 Triticum aestivum
GAAGAGAGGAGGGGCGCAAG
This sequence comes from Triticum aestivum, assembly GCF_018294505.1. Classification (NCBI taxonomy): domain Eukaryota; kingdom Viridiplantae; phylum Streptophyta; class Magnoliopsida; order Poales; family Poaceae; genus Triticum; species Triticum aestivum. The sequence goes on from NC_057800.1 coordinate 740,087,219, forward strand.
GCTAAGGGTTTGTGTGGGGTGGGGGTGAGATGGGAGAGAGGGTGGGGCCAGCCTAAGTGGAACACGGACTGTGCAGCGCCCAAGAGCTAGGCGCTGCACATTACAAGTGTGGCGCCTAAGCCTGAGGCGCTGCAGTGCTGTCTGTGGGGCCGCAACTGGACCAGGGCTGCCACGCTGGCACGAGGTGCGACGCCCAAGAAAGAGGCGCTGCATAGTAGTGTGTGGCGCCCAGCTGTCGGGCGCCACACAAAAGGGTCAGCAGAGTGAAATTTTTTCGGAACGAGGTCAGTTTGTGATTTGATTTGGACCTGGGGTCAAATATGCGATTTCTGCCCATCCACCGTAGTTGTGGACCTCGCTGTCGCGCGCACGGGCTGGTCATGGCGGATTCTAACAACGCGGCCATGGATCGACCGTGGTCCCCGGCGTCATGGATCTGGTGACCTTTGCCAGTAGTAGCCCTGGATCCGGCAAACTTTGCGGCTAGATGGCTGGCGGCTTCCTCTGGTGGCTCGACCATAAGCTGAGGACGACGGACGCCGAAACTCTGGCAGCTGAGGGAGACGGACCCCGGACCTCTGCTGCACGCTGGACATGGCAAAGTTCGCTAGATAGAAGAGGAGGTGTGACCTCGACGCCGGGCCGGGGATGTGGAGCAGCTGCTCCGTCTGGGCTACCCGGACTGCGCGCTACTCCGCGCCGAGTAGGTCATCCGAGAGCGGCGGGAGGTGGCGGGGGGCTCGTCTACGTAGCCACCCGATGCGGGGACCTGCCGGAGCTGCAGGAGGCCCGCGCCCTCCTGGCCGCTAATTTTGGCAGGGGCTTCGCGTCCGCCCCGCCGCCAAGTCGGGTTGCCGCCGCGCCTCGGGCCCAGCCTCTGGCACCCTTGCTCGGCGTCTGCGAGCCACGGCCGTGCCCTCTGCTCATTGAACTGCGGCTGTGCCCTCTGCTCCTGTTCCGGCGACGAGACCCATCACCCATTGCCATGTTGCTGCTCTGCTCGGGGGTTGATTGCTTTTTGTTTTTTGATAGAAGGGTGTCCCTCTAAAATTACAGGGACTGTTTTGTAAACCTTGAAATCCCCTCATCTAATGCAGTATACCGCGAAACGTTACGCCACATCATCAAATGCAGGACCCACATGTCACAATGAAGGTTACAATGGCCTAAGCCACCAATCAGTGTTTTTTGCAAAAGATTAGGCCGAGAATCAGTGGTTTTTGAACCAAATTCGTATACCGATGTTTTCTACAAATCTAGGCTTCAATGTGATGATTTCTGCAATTCACTCAATGTATTCCAATAAAACACTGCTTCTACTACATCTGTACAACTTTATTTTAAAGAGTTTGGAAATACTCCTAGCTAGTAACAATGGTGGAGTTAGGACCGTGACCGTGAAGAGGGAAAGGATGGAGGGATTACCTTCACAACCACTTTGGATGTACGGATTTCCTTGGAACCCATCTGAGCATTTGCAGCGGTAACCAGCATAGACTCTGGAGCCGCTTGGTTCTCAGCCATATATCGCCACGCCAAAGCTGTGGCGGGCCACACTTTTCTAGGCTGGTGTTTGGTTCTGCATGCAGGTTTGGCTCGCCATAGTGCGAAAGAGCTTCTGCAGCAAAGATTCTGGCCAAATGTGTGGCGTTCGTTTAGCCCGCCACACTTTCTGTGGCGTGCCACGGGTGTGGCTAGCACCTCAACTTAGGCGTGGCCATTTTAGTTCCCAACCAAACAGGCCCTCTATCAACAGAATCATTGTCCTTAACAGTTACTTCCACACACTTGTTGTTGATACTCAAGCAAGCATATTCAAACTTACTCTGTTGGGCTTCTGCACAACTGAGATTAGAAGCAAACCATTGCACAGAGGAGAATGGCCCAGAAGGAATAGGAAAGAGAAAAAATTCAGATATGACAGATCTCCCTTGTTGGTTGGGATTGTTGACGTTAATGGTCCCTTCTTCAATATATATATCGAAGACCTGGGCATTCCCCAGCATGAGAGCAGGTGATGACGTCAGATTTGCGCAGTTGAGCTGGAACTGTTCACTTGCAAAGCAACCCTCTTCTATGCCGAATGGGAATTGCACACTAGTCTTACCACAGAAACGGGTGCAACGTGCCCAGCACTGAATTGGATTATACCCTAATTTGATGAGCCAAAAGTTAGCATGTATCAATGGCCAAAATACTTAATAGTTGTACGTTTGGTGGCTAGATTAGGAAAAGAGGAGTTACCACTGTCATTGGGCTTGGAGCAACCACCTGGAATGTAGGGGTTACCTGTATAGTCAGTCCTGCACATGCAGCTGTAGCCATGGCTTCCGGTTGTACTGTCAATGCACATGGCATGCTCGCTGATACAGGCATACTTTGCCATGTTTTTCTTCCCAGCAGCACAGTTGGATTGGTCAACTATCTGCCACGATAGCAGAAAGCCACTCGGCCAATCATTTGTTATGTTGATTCTCTCCCACAGTTGAGAGGTCTGGTTGGGGCGTGCATCAATGTTTCTTTTGCTTTGGTTATAGACAAATCTGAACTGAAAACTGCGGTCACTGTCCACATCAACACGACAGCATCCGGAGGTATTTTTACAGTTCTGCATAGCCACCATCTCTGGGATTCTTGGGTCCAAGCACACAGTGCTGCATATTAACATGGTGGCATTGTTTCCGATAGAGTATACCTCCAGGTCACAGCCGGTAATGTTAAGAGCAATGGACCCAAGAGAGAATGACTTCCCAGGCAATTCGAAAGGCAAGTTGTAGACACTAACACCAGATTTCATGGGGATGGTATGCGAGAACGAGGCATGGATCAAGTTTGAACTAAAAAGAGGATTGCCGAATTTGATCACCTCGGTGATGCCGTCGCGCAAGAAAAGCCTGGACGGCTGAGTGGTGTCGTTGCAAGTGAGGTTGAAGTCAGGACCACGGGAGCACCTGGATCCGATGCCGAAGGGATAGGCAAAGCTCAGATTGCCGCAGCTCGACGGGCAACCATAAAGTGTGGTACTGGCACGGGATGGTTGCGCCCAGTTCCCCTCAGGGCTCGGCTGGCTTGTTACAGCTCTGGACTCCGGAGCTATTGGCATTCCTTGTGACCAGATTACCAGCAAAGCGAACATCATCGGCAAGATGCCCATGATCAATCTACAGTCTACACTACACCCTGGACTATAGGGAAAATCAGGTCAGGCAGCAGTGCCTTCTCTTCAAGGTACCACTTTCATGGCTGCCTTCCTAGTGCAATATATATCAGTGGTGACCCAAGGATGACTGGAACATGATTCGTGTGCATGTGGATGTGGATGCGGTGTGTTTTGATGGCATGTGAAAGCAGATAATCATGACCGTCTGTACATGCCCATGTGGATGTGGCAGCGGTGTGTTCAATACAATGTGAAGAAGATGACCATGAGCTCGTATGCCGTGCCGCGGGAAGACCTCAGCAAGTCAGTCCAAGTGGCATTCTATGACCATTCCTAACAAAACCACGTTGCACATTTCCCTTGTGGATTTTGTGGGTTTCCAAAGGTTTGCTCTACACAAAGAGAGGAAAACCAAATTCGTGCCAAACATTTTTTTTGGAAAAGGGATTCGTGCCAAACATAGAGTGGAAACAAATGAACATGCAGAATTAAAGCACGAAAGTGGCGAACCTCACAAAAAACTTACCATTAGGAGAATGCAGAACTGTGCCGTGCGACTGGTTGGGAATGCCATCGTCAGTCTCCACTGATAGCTTGCAACCGAGCTAAGTGAATCCATCACCAAGAGAACAGACAGTAGTAAAAATTCTGAACAGACATGCCCATGTGGATGTGACAGTGCTGTACTGGATATAATGTGAAGGAGATGACCATGAATGTTGACTTACCTCCTACGCGGTGCTGCAGGAAGACCTCGGAAAGTTGGTCCATTAAAGGGGGCGGCCAAAGTTGAGAGGAAACAAGTGAGCACGCAGAATTACAGCATGAAAAATGGGGAAGCACACAAGAAACTCAACAGCCGTAGGGCATCAGGAGAACGCGGAATCATATCATGCAACCTGTTGTGAATGCCATCCTGCAAGTCAACAATGGCGGTCGGCTAGCAAGCTTCAGCCCCCACCTAGACCTGATGGAGGCAACCTACCTGATGTATACTAGCTTCCAACTGAGCTACTCCCTCCGTCCTTCAAAGAGTATACTTCCAACTTTGTTGGAGAGTCAAACTATCTCAAAATTTGATCGAGTTTGTGCAAAATTATATCAATATTTGTGAAACCAAATTGAAGTATGATGAAAATATATTTTATCATGAATCTAATGCTACTAATTTGATGGCATAAATATTGGTGTACTATTGTATGAATATAATCAAATATAAATTTTTCTGATTTTTCAACAAAGTTGAAAGTACACTCTTTTAAGGACGGAGGGAGTAGGTGACAGTAACTGAATCCATCACCAACATTAGCTAGTGGTTGGTTAACTGAACTGCCGGAACACTTCTGCTTTGGTAGACCCCCCCTAAACACATGGACGGTTTAGATTATTCGATACCTCTTTGTTAGTAAGGGCAAGATGGCCGTATCGGTAAAAGTAACCCGCATGTGGACACGGACTAATTGTGCTCGAGCACAAATGGACTCGTTATCTGGGCGGTTCATTATAGCGTTGGGATGCGATGGGATTCACTTCGTGGACCATGTCACATGCGCCGTGAACCCTGGACGGTGGGCCATGTTTGTGACGGAGCTAGAACGCCGTGGACACCTCGAAGCCGAGTCGTGGCCCATGACGTCATGTCCTTTTCGATCCGTGGCCCGGGAAACTTGCTTTCCGGTTACCTCCGCCGCCGCCTGGATTAGTCACTTGCGGAAGCGGCGGAGCTCAGCGGCGATTCTCGTGCGCGAGGAGGGCTGAGCGGAACCGGCGAAAGATGGAGTTCCTTATGCAGATTAAGAGGTGAGCAATCTGTCCACTTGTTGTATTTTGTGGTGAGTGATTTTGGGGGTTGCTCGCTAAGATAAATCTTCTGTTTCCAATCTGGGTGCCCAGGGCCACCGTGCTGGAACCTGGAAGAGGTGAACGACAGCGATATTCAGTTGGAGCCGCTGCACTACTCGGTGGCGCGGCCGATTGAGGAGCCGCTGGCGCCTATGGTGGAGGTGAATGCGGACGGCCAGATCTGTGCGGCGGAAGGGGCGACGGATGTAGTCCGAGAAGGGTCGCCGAGAGCGTTGGAGCACTCCATTGGACAGATCGACCCTAGAGCTCCTGGGTGGAAAAGAAGGTATGTCAGTTCAGCAGAACCACAAAATTTGTGCGACGAATTATTATGGCATGATTTGAAATAAGCTGAGCATGCAAAATGTGACAGGGAGGGGTCCCTATGAGTTGGTACTGCCTGAACTACTAGGTGTGTGGCCATGTAAATATAGATGCAGGGCTGACTGATCTGTTAGTACATGCTTCTGAAATTCAGAAGAAGAATAGACTGGGCATTGCGTGATTTATGGTTTGAAGTAATTGCCATGTTTCTCGAATATGAAGTAATTACCATGTTGCCGCTAGTGTGTGAAATCAGGAAATTGTTATTAACAAAGTTGTGAAATCGGTGATTGTGCAGCTAAACCAAAAGTAGAAGAGCAGGGGCAAGAAATGTTATTATTCGAGCACTATTACACTGCAAAAAGTGATGTGTCGGGTGCTTGCAAATGTTTGCTAGTGTTTTCTATAAAACTATCCATGAAATTCGTATCAGTTTGTGGGATTTGCTTGGTTGCAGAGTGAGGGTAGGTGCTGCTCCGCCGGGAAAGACGCCATGTCCTAATCGGACTACTGCTCTGGAGAAGACTATCTGTGGTTTTGCCAACAATGCTGGGCAGTGGCGGAGCTACACAAAAATAGTTGGGCGGGTGAGGCAAACAAGTGCACGTTTTTTTTCAAAATTACGATGAATCGTGCTACTTCATTAGACATGAGTCAGTTCTCAATAATTTTTTAACTAGATCAGCAAATATATACGCACGGCAAGACCGTCGTCGCTTGGGTGTGCGAATGTGCGGTGGATGATGTTGGCCAGCTAGTGGCCGCTGATGCTTGCTGTGCCGCCGCTGCTCGGCTGCTCCTTGTGGCCAATAATTACTGCTCCATTCCTGGCGTCGTGCGAATCTCTCACTAAATGGAGCGTAATGGGGATTAGGGGCCTAGGTGGTGTCTGCCAGTAGACCAGGCTTATGAGCTACCGATGCGTATGAAAGAAAAAACATACAGATCCTGGGCAGGCCGCGGCCACTTTGGCCTTGCCGTAGCTCCGCCACTGATCCTGGGGATAATGTCATAGTGGCAACTTTGGGTGCAAGCTTTGATTCTCTTGGTGAAGCCTACGATTCCTACGACTTGTATTCGTGGGGAGAAAGGATCTGACATAAGATACGGCAAGAGTAGGCTAAATGTGGAGAGGACAAAATGCATGCAGGAGATTGTTTGTGGTTGTGCGGTATGGTAGTATGGATTTATAAATTGTTAGTATTTGAAAATATTTCATCCAGCAGTTGTCTCTGAAAAAGTGTTCTCTCTTTGTGGCTGTTTGTTTACACAGGGGAAGGCGGGGGTTGAGAACACATGGCCTTGCCGTTGTGAATGCCCTGCTCTCATCAGGTTGTTGTGGTCCAAGGCCAATGGCTAGTACATAGCAGAACACTCTGAGGAGCACAACCGCTTGGACCTGAAGACATGATTACCGAAAATGGTGATGTCATGAACCAAATTCAGACTGAATGGGCACTTTTTGTTACTGGGGACAGATGAAAAAATAGCCTTCACAACGATGATGTTAATTCAGCAGATGACTCTGGGAACAGATTGGCAGGACTATTGACACAGGCAAAAAGGAATGAGATGGGCAGGCCTACGACCAGCAGAGAGAAAGCGACTTACGATGGGTTGAGCAAGAGGACCAGGTTCTGCACCATTTGCTGGCAACAGGGGCACAAAAGGACTACGTGCCCAGACCGCGGAGATGTACCAAAGCAGGTTAGAAGTCCTGCTCGATGCAAGAACTGTGGAGTCAAAGGTCACCACTCACCGGCGGAACAATTGCAACGAAGCAGCAGAGCTACGTCTGAAAGTGAGACTGAAAAAATAGGGATGTACCTGAGACAGTACTTGCATGGTTAGGATATATGGTGTATGCGTATGACAATTTCCAGATAGTGCGGACTGATTTGTTGTAGCCTGTGTCTCGTGGTAAAGATTTAAAATTTCCTTTGCATGTGTAGATCGACAAGTGTGTCTCAATGTATTCCTTGAACTTCCTGTGCGGAACTTGTCTGAATAAATAGTTTGTGGTCCGAATAACTGTACTGAATGTGTTGTGAATAGGGCTGTGTTTTGATCTTGAGAATTATGATGTGGGTGGGCGTTGATGGTTATACCTCCAGAATTATGATGTTGGTATTTGAGTTTGTTGGGTAAATTGGAAGACAGTACCTGTAGTGGAAAGGTATAAAAAGTTTAATGCATGCTGCGTTCATATCTGTCTGCAGACATGTGTCTACAAAATTCTGGTGCGGCAGACAAAGGCAGATCTACGAGTTCAAATTTTGAACGACATGAGCAGAAAAAATGGATGCCTATCCATAGATAAGCATTGGGAGAGGGAGGCCTGTATTCAGCAGTGTAGATCGAGCGAGCATCCTGTGCATCGCTTGGCAAGAAGTGGGGCTTGGCGCCGTCAGAGATCTCCGCATTTTTGGGGGCAGAGGAAGCTTTTTTTTAGCAACGGGCGGGAGATTGGTAAGTGCAACGGTGGAGCGCGATATATGGGGCCCAGCGTCTCCGTTCGTCTCGGTTTTGACTCGGTTTTGACGGTCCGTATCGTGTGCTTCCGTTAGAAACGTGACTGACGGCGTTGTCTGTGATGTGGGCCATCGGTCCTGAACAAAATAAGAATTCTTCGGCCCTCACGTGCTGGGTCCATGATCTCGGGGACATTGAACGGGGACGATACCGGGAGCACATGTACTCGAGCACAGAAAAGGACTTTCGCCCGCATGTGCCCTACATATACGTATTCTTACGTCCGGACCGTGAGGCGTTTTTTTTTCATCCGCGGTGGGTGGTGCGATTCGTTCTTTTACGGCAGCGCGAACCTCGATTTGTTTTTTGAGAAAGTCAAAAAAAAAAAAAGCTGGCCCATGCAGAGTCGAACTAGCGACTTCTTACTCAAGTGCGCAGCGCGAAGCTCGATTTGTTTTTTGAGAAAGTCAAAAAAAAAAGCTGGCCCATGCTAGCGACTTCTTACTCAAGTGCGCATTAGCAAATGTGAGATAGCCACTATGGCCCGCGTACACTTTATAATGAATTCTAGGTCTTTTGTCTTTCATTGCGGGGTAGCCGTGATTTTTTCTAAATTTCCGTCTGCACCGTAGCTGTGTTGTGTGGCACGCGTGATGGTTCAACGCGACCGGACGACAATCACGGCTGCATCCTGGCCCCGCATTCCCACCGATGCGGCGCCTTCCAACCTCTTGCCGTCGCAGCCCCCGTCTATAAAAAGCCGGGGCCGGCCAGCCGTCAAACGTCACCCCCTCCTCCTCCTCAGTCCCCCGTCGCCTCGGTTTTCCACCGTCGCCCATCTGATAGTGGCGACAACTGATTTTTGGCCGTCGACTCTCTCGTGGCTGCAGGCGGAGTTGAGCCACTTCGGGTTGCTCGCTCCACCATCGGCGTGGTTGCCGAAGGATTGGCACATCACCACCGACGGATACGTGATTTTGGGGCCCGGCGCAACACCGGATCTGCTCCACTCCCACACAAAAATGAACGAATTCTAATGCCGAGCACGTTGCAACATGTCCGGACTGTTTTTAGGATTTTTCACCGAGAAAACCGTAGAAAATGCATAGAATGTCATAAATGAACGAAACTTGGCATGCATGCTGGCCATGTTGATGCCATTGCGTGGAAACAATTTGGGTACGTTTGGTGAAGGTGAAAAAATATGCTTCGAGACTTGTCCTACCGACGGACCCCAATTGTCCCAGTTGAACATGGTGTATTTGTTGCCATGCACAAAATGACATCAAAATTTTCCACCATGTGGGCATGCCCATGGCAGCCCTCCACGCAAAAATTGAATGAATTCGGACGGCGAACACATGTTGTGTCACGTCCGCCCTGTGTTTTAGGGGTTTTTCACCGGGAAAACCCGTAGAAAATGCATAGAATGCTAGAAATGGACGAAAGTTGGCATGCCCGCTGGCCAGGTGATGCAAATGTGTGGAAAAATTGGTTATGTTAGGTTGAGGTGAAAAAAGTGTTGTGAGACTTGCCCTAGTGGCCGACAACACGCATCACATCCGACCTGTGTTTTAGGATTTTTTTTCACCTTGAAAACCTTAGAAAATGCACGAATTGTCGGAAACCAATGAAACTTGGCATGCGTGCTTGCCATTATGTTTCCATTGTGTGAAAAAAAATCTAGTCCGTTTGCTGGACGTGAAAAAAAAGTGCTTCGAGACTTGCCATACGAGATACCTGAAAGGTCCAAGTTGTACATGGTGTGTTTGGTGCTATGCATAAACTAACATAAAATTTTGCCAGCGGGCGGGCATGCCCATGGTAGCTCTCCACACAAAATTTGGACGAATTCGGACATCGAACACACGTTGCGTCACGTCCGGCCCGTGTTAAGGGTTTTTTCTCCAGGAAAACCCTAGAAAATGTGTGAAATGTCGGAAAACAACGAAACTTGGGATGCATGCTTTCCATGGTGTTGCCTTTGTGGTGGAAAAAAAATTGGGTATGTTTGGTGGAGGTGAAAAAAAAGTGCTTCGAGACTTGCCCTACCGGCAGACCCGAAAGGTCCTGGTTGAACATGGTGTATTTGTTGCCATGCACAAAATGACACCAAATTTTGGGAGCATGTAGATTGTTATTAATTTGTGTTCAACATCAATTGTTGTGAATTTATTAACAAATCTAGAATAAGTGTTCAAGTTTAACATACACAATTTTAAATTCTAAAACTGTTCACAAATTTCAAGAAATGGTTAGGATATAAGAAAATGTTAATTTTGATGATAATGATGAAAATTGCAAATGACCGAAGCATTTAAATTAGTAAAATCTACATTGAAACCACACACTGAGTAGTCGCTGTACGTTTTCGTTCGTTCCTTGAAACACAGCTCATTATTTGTTTTGCGTGTAAATTTTTTTTTCTGAGGACCGACATGGCGACTCATGCGACGAGAACACAGCGTGGAATGGATCATCCATCCATCTCATGCATGCGGACTTTTCCTTCATTGATTTACTGAAACGCGTTCACCTTTTGTATTTGATATTTTTTTTGTTTTATTAACTGTGTGTGTTTAACGTCACGCGAGTGACTCGTTTTGTAACACCGGGACGAGAACGTGTTTTACAAAGAAAAATAAAAAAGAATAAAACCGAAGAATAAAATGGCCAAAGAAAGAAAAAACGACTGAGAAGATGGACAACAAAAAGGGTAAAAGAAGTAACTAGCCATCCCAGGTAGCTGTCCTAGTCGGTTACACTGTGTGGAATTAAACTAAGAGGTTGTGAGTACGAATCCTATCACAAGCAATCTATTATATACACAGAAGCTAGCAAATCAGTAGCTCCAATTTATAAATAAGCTTTATTTTTAATCCGTCACGGGCGAAGAGTAACTGAACTCCAAGCTGTTGTTTTCTTAAAGCTGCAATCTTTTTTTGAAGGTTTAAAAAAAAGGAAAACAATGGGCCAGCTCAAGACGGAGGGGCTGTGCGCCGGTTTGTGTACGTACACATAGTTATATACAGCTTGTATATAAAAGTAGATCTACATTACGGTCAAATGACGATATTGTCCTTGTACGGTTTGTGAGATGAATCTATTATATACACAGAAGCTAGCAAACCAGTAGCTCCAATTTAT
>NC_057800.1:740099107-740113900 GCF_018294505.1 Triticum aestivum
ATTACGGTCAAATGACGATACTGTCCTTGTACGGTTTGTGACATGAATCTATTATATACACAGAAGCTAGCAAACCAGTAGCTCCAATTTATAAATAAGCTTTATTTTTAATCCGTCGCGGGCGAAGAGTAACTGAACTCCAAGCTGTTGTTTTCTTAAAGCTGCAATCTTTTTTTGAAGGTTTAAAAAAAAGGAAAACAATGGGCCAGCTCAAGACGGAGGGGCTGTGCGCCGGTTTGTGTACGTACACATAGTTACATACAGCTTGTATATAAAAGTAGATCTACATTACGGTCAAATGACGATACTGTCCTTGTACGGTTTGTGACATGAATCTATTATATACACAGAAGCTAGCAAACCAGTAGCTCCAATTTATAAATAAGCTTTATTTTTAATCCGCCACGGGCGAAGAGTAACTGAACTCCAAGCTGTTATTTTCTTAAAGCTGCAATCATGAGCAGAGTAAAAATTCTGAACAACGGGAGGTAAACTACAGACACAAAATCGAGCAACAGAGTTAACAGGTAATGAGCACCCAATTGCAAAAAGGTGATGTGAAACGGTCAGTGCGCGGTAGTACCTGGGGCTACACAGCTAAAGTCAGGGACGAAGCTGCATTGTAGTTACTGGGGTCAATTGACCAATGAATTTAGGAAATCCTTCACTAATTTGCACTAATCACTACTGATTGATAGAAGATGACCCCACTGCCATGGATATGACCCCATCAAACTATTTTCTCAGCTTGTCTCTGGCTAAAGTATGTAAGAATCTTGAGCACAAAGCTGATATCAATCACACCTTGAGTGACTTGAGCACAAAGCTGATGCGGTATGTCCCAACATTCGGTTCCCCAGCGTCATCATTTGCTTAAGCTGCAACCAAGGAGCACAACCAGGGTAAGAACTCTGACTGCTGCAGATAAACTACATACAGACAGAGAATCAGGTAACAGAGTAACAGCTTCGGGGTAACAGTAACAGCGACTGCTGGAAATAAACTACATATACAGACACATAATTATTTACATGAGTGATGTTTTCAACGATTACTTCGGAAAATATTGAAGAATCTGGTGGGTCTGGTACAATGTAGTGCAGGTGATGTGAAAGGGTTAGTACGTGATACCTGGTGCGCCTGGTATTCCAGTGTGGAAAAGGGTTATTGCAGCTAAAGTACGTAAGGAATCTTGAGCACAAAGCTGATGCAGTGTGTCACGTCACATCTTGAGTGCAAAAAAGACTTGAGCACCGAAGCTGATGCGGTATGTCACATCACCGTGCACAGTGTACCACGGATAGCATGTCACGGGTGCCAACTTCAGTTCCCACCATCGTTGTTTGTTTAAGCTGCAACCAAGGAGCACATCTAGGCCAAAAATTCTGACAGTGATGTACCCATGTAACTATACTAGAGAGCACAGAGTAAAAAGTGTCACTGCTAAAAACAAACTATAGACACTGAATCATGTACATCTCAACTCAGGGAATCAAGACGTAAAAACCTCTAAACAGTGGACATGAATTGATAGATTCAGAAGCAAGCAAACTAGTAACTCCAATTGATGGATTCTAAGCTATCTGCGCTAAGTAACAGTAACTGAACTCTATCCCCAATTTCAGCTGTTGTTTGCTTAAAGTTCAACCATGAGCAGAGTAAGAGTTCTGATTGCTGGAGATAAACTGCAGAAATATAATGTGCTAGTGTTAATCTGCTCCCGATGATGATGATGACTCTAGTACATGCCCATGTGGATGTGCACCTGGACGTGGTAGTGGCGTACTTGATACAGCGTGAAGGAGATGACCATGGCCGTGACCTCATACGCCATGCCGCAGGAAGACCACAGCGGGTCGGTCAATTATAGGTGGGCCAGTCATGCTCTGTTCCTGATAAATCACGTCACACATTTCGCTTGCGGATTCCGAATTGTTTGCTTGACACAAGAAAGTTCATGCCAACATACAGTGGAAACCAAAGTTCATGCCCAACATGGAGAGGAAATTACAGCATGAAAATGGCGAACCACACAAGAAACTCACAAGCAGTACGTCGGGCATCAGGATTCAGGAGTGCTCGTCAGCAGCGGAAGCCGGCTAGTAGCTTTCAGTCCCCACATGGTAGAGACAACCTAAACTGATATCTTCCAAGCGATCTAGATGACAGTAATTGAATCCATCGCCAACATTAACTGGTGTCCGCTTAACCTGCGACCAAGGGAATCACAAGGTAAAAAAATCAAACTGCTGGAGATCAATTTATAGATTCAGAAGTAAGCAAACCAGTAACACGTACTCTTTCTTTTTAGAGAGAGAGGAGTAAAACAATTTTTTGATAAGCTAACTGAGCTAAGCAATATTAACTGAATTCCATCTCCAATTCAGCTGTTGCTTGCTCAGGCTGCAACCGAGAACACAGGATAAACATTGTGATTACTGCAGATAAACTACAGACAAAGATTCTTTTGGAATTTTAGTCGACTCTGACTCATGTTTGCTATGATTCTTTTGGAAATTTTCCAAGAATCCGGTGGGCTACACATCTGATGTATGTGTAAGAAAGAATCTTCAGCGCAAAGCCGATGCAGTGTGTGACATGTTGAGTGCAAAAACGACTAGAGCACAAAGCTGACGTGGTATGTCAAAGCACCGTGCCGTGTACGAGTCACGGGTAGCATGTCGTGGGTGCCAACGTTTTTTCCACCGTCTCGTCCCACCATCGTTGTTTGATTAAGCCGCAACCAAGTCCAAGGATAAGTAAAAGAGTAACAGTAAATGAGCAGCTGAACCAATGGATCCATCAGAGTTAAAAAGAACTGAAGAGAACCCGATGCCTGAGTGTAAGAATAGGGAAACCACATGTTGTGGTGCCTTGTATTGATCAATATATATAGGTTACAAGGCGGAGTTCGTATCATACAATATACGGACACCTATACAAAGACTACACATATACAACCATATAACTATACAAAACCAATACGGTTATATATTCTAACACCCTCCCTCAGTCGTAAACGGGCGTCGGCAAATGTTAAGACTGTCCCGAAAATCCAAAAAGAGAGGAGATGGCAATCCTTTGGTGAAAATGTCCGCAAATTGAGAAGAACTCGGAACGTGAAGAACCCGGACCTCGCCTGTGGTGACCCGGTCTCGCACAAAGTGTAAATCAATCTCCACATGCTTGGTGCGCTGATGATGAACGGGATTCTGTGTCATGTAAACAAAGCTCACATTGTCACAAAACACCACAGTGGCACCAGTCACCGGTCGATGAAGCTCCTGAAGAAGCTGCCGTAACCAACATGTTTCAGCCACGACATTTGCAACTGCCCTGTATTCAGCCTCGGCACTGGAGCGAGAGACCGTGTGCTGCCGCTTAGCAGACCACGACACCAAGTTAGTGCCAAGAAAGACACAATAGCCTGAGGTAGACCGGCGAGTGTCAGGGCAACCTGCCCAATCAGCGTCAGAATAGGCCAGCAATTTGTTGGAGCTGCGTCGAAACAAAGTGAGGCCATGGCCGGTGGTGCCGCGGATATAGCGAAGCACACGCTTCACAAGGAGCAAATGATTAGCCCGAGGATCATGCATATGAAGACAAATCTGCTGCACAGCATAAGAGATGTCCGGCCGAGTGAACGTGAGGTACTGAAGACCACCTGCAATACTACGATACTCGGTGGGATCTGCAACTGGATCACTGGACTTGGCTGAAAGTTTGGAGGTACTATCAACAGGAGTGGAGATGGGTTTGCACTGCAACATGCCAGCTCTGTCAAGAAGATCCAATGCATACTTTGTAACACCCCGGTGTAATGATGCTACAGTAACCCATGGGGTTAAGTTAATCTTTTTTGCTAAACAGGTGTCTGATCATTATTGTCTCATGTTCTTTCGGATTCCAGTTGAATTCAAATTCAAATTCTGTGTGAAATTCAAAATGCTCAGACATGAAAACAAAAATATTCATCATGTGGCAATAATTCTTTTGACAATATTGGTGGTGGTCCAACTTTTTTTGCAAATTGTTAAACTGGCCTAAAATAGCTATAACATAAAGTTGTTAAAAGAAAAGCAAAAGTTAAAACAAAAGCAAGAAAAAAAATAAAGGGCCAGAGCCCCTGGCCTCCCATTGGGCCTCGGCCCACTTCAGCCAGGCCGGCCCACCTCTCCCTCCTTATCCCCACCCTGACCAGAACCCTAGCCCCCACGACCCCCCACTCCTCCTCGTTTCCCACTCCCCCTCCCTCACCCCGATCCCATCTGGATCTGGATCGGGCCAGTGGCCCGACCCGCCGTACGCCGTCGCCTCGTCCTCGATCACCGTCGCCCCTCACCACCACCTCGATCCCGCGCCCTGTCCTCGCGCGCGGCGCCACCTGACCCGAAGCCGTCCGTCGCCCCGACCCGTTCGCCCCCCGCCGCTGTGCGCCGTCACCGAATCGCCGGCGCCACCTCGCCCTGACGTCGCCGTCCTCCTCGCGGCCCCGTCCCCTCTCCCTCGTGGCCAGACGCCTGCTCGATGCCGTCGAGGTCGCCGTCGCCTCGCGCCATCGTCGGGCCCCGCCGGAACGCCTCCTCGACTACACCGCTCCCCGCCATCGCGTTCCCCTGCATCGGGCCTCCCCTACAACGCGGGTGAGGAACCCCACCGGCCTCCTCCTCCCTCTGCGGTGGTGCTCACCACGCTCCGGCCACAGCCCCGCTCGCGCGCCGCGCTCCCGCTTCTGTCCCGCGCCGGCGTCCGCCTTGTAGCCCCTGATCGCCTCACCTACGCGCCTGGACGCTCACGCGAGTCCGCGCCCGCTCGCACCTCGCCTCGTGCTGACGGCCATCCTCGCTAGCCCCTGGCCGCCAGCCAGCGACTCCAGCCTCTGCCGTGCCCCTGGGCGTGTGCCCAAGCGGGCTGACGCCCAAGCGCCTGTTGGGGAACGTAGCAGAAATTCAAAATTTTCCTACGTGTCACCAAGATCTATCTATGGAGAGACCAGCAACGAGGGAAGGAGAGTGCATCTAAATACCCTTGTAGATCGCTAAGCGGAAGCGTTCAAGAGAACGGGGTTGATGGAGTCGTACTCGTCGTGATCCAAATCACCGAAGATCCTAGTGCCGAACGGACGGCACCTCCGCGTTTAACACACGTACAGCCCGGTGACGTCTCCCATGCCTTGATTCAGGAAGGAGAGAGGGAGAGGTTGAGGAAGACTCCATCCAGCAGCAGCACAACGGCATGGTGGTGGTGGAGGAGCGTGGCAATCCTGCAGGGCTTCGCCAAGCACCACAGGAGATATGAGGAGAAAGAGAGGGAGGGCTGCACCAACAGGGAGAGATCAAATCATGTGTTGGGCAGCCCCTAGGCCTCACTATTTATAGGAGGAGGGGAGGAGGGTGCGCCCCCTCTAGGGTTCCCACCCCTAGGGGGGGCGGCAGCCCTAGATGGGAAAAGGGGGGGCGGCCAAGAGGGGAGGAGAGGGAGGCGCAGGGAGAATGGGCCTTAGGGCCCATCTGCCCTTAGGGTTTGCCCCCCCTTCTTCCCTTAGGCGCCTTGGGCCTTGTGGGAGGCGCACCAGCCCACTCAGGGGCTGTTCCCTTACCACTCTTGGCCCATGCAAGCCTCCGGGGCTGGTGGCCCCACTTGGTGGACCCCCGGGACCCTCCCGGTGGTCCCGGTATGTTACCGATAAAACCCGAAACCTTTCCGGTGACCAAAATAGGACTTCCCATATATAAATCTTTACCTCCGGACCATTCCGGAACTCCTCGTGACGTCCGGGATCTCATCCGGGACTCCGAACAACAGTCGGTAACCACATACAAACTTCCTTTATAACCCTAGCGTCATCGAACCTTAAGTGTGTAGACCTTACGAGTTCGGGAGACATGCAGACATGACCGAGACGTTCTTCGGTCAATAACCAACAGCGGGATCTGGATACCCATGTTGGCTCCCACATGTTCCACGATGATCTCATCAGATGAACCACGATGTCGAGGATTCGATCAATCCCGTATACAATTCCCTTTGTCTAGCGGTACGATACTTGCCCGAGATTCGATCGTCGGTATCCCGATACCTTGTTCAATCTCGTTACCGGCAAGTCTCTTTACTCGTTCCGTAACACATCATCCCGTGATCAACTCCTTGATCACATTGTGCACATTATGATGATGTCCTACCGAGTGGGCCTAGAGATACCTCTTCGTCACACGAAGTGACAAATCCCAGTCTCGATTCGTGCCAACCCAACAGACATTTTCGGAGATACCCGTAGTGTACCTTTATAGCCACCCAGTTACGTTGTGACGTTTGGCACACCCAAAGTATTCCTACCGTATCCGGGAGTTGCACAATCTCAAGGTCTAAGGAAATGATACTTGACATTAGAAAAGCTTTAGCATACGAACTACACGATCTTTGTGCTATGCTTAGGATTGGGTCTTGTCCATCACATCATTCTCCTAATGATGTGATCCCGTTATCAATGACATTCGATGTCCATGGTCAGGAAACCATAACCATCTATTGATCAACGAGCTAGATAACTAGAGGCTCACTAGGGACATGGTGTTGTCTATGTATCCACACATGTATCTGAGTTTCCTATCAATACAATTCTAGCATGGATAATAAACGATTATCATGAACAAGGAAATATAATAATAATCAATTTATTATTGCCTCTAGGGCATATTTCCAACAGCGCCCGCACCCAACGCCCAGCACCCGCTATGGCCCCCTGGGCAGATGACAGATGGGGCCCACGCCCCTGCCTTGTTAAAAAAACAAAAAGAAAATGTAATTTAAAAATAAAAATAAGTAATTAATTAATTAATTAATTAATTAATTAATTAATTAATTGGGTAATTAATTAACTTTATTAACTCTGTTTAGTACCTAATTAACTTGATTAGTTAATTAAAACTGTTAATTAGTTGTTAGACTATGACAGAACGGCCCCACATGTCAGGGTTGACTTTGGTCAACTCTGTTGACTGCTGACGTCATGATGACGTCATGCTGATGCAGTAACCCCCATTTTAGTTTTAATAATAATTTCAGAATATTGTTTAAACTTTAGAAAATCTTATTAAATAAACCGTAGCTCGGATCGAAAAACCTTATACATGAAAGTTGCTCAGAACGACGAGACGAACCTGAATACGCTACCCACATACATGTCAGATGCCTCTAACTATCTGAACATGGAACATTCCACCTCCGGTCATCTGTCTGACATAGGTCCGGAACCAGGAAAACATTCTCGGTTGTTTCCCCCCTTCACCTATATCGTGCAGCCATACGTTAAGTCACACCCGACACAACATATTGCCATGTTATGCTTTGTGATTCTATGTTTGCTTTATATTTACTGTTTCTTCCCCCTCTTCTCTCCGGTAGACCCCAAGACCGATGCTGCCCCTGTGATCGACTACGTCGACGACGACCCCTCCTTGCCAGAGCAACCAGGCAAGCCCCCCCTGTGATCATCCCGATATCGCCCATTCAATTCTCTCATGCTTGCATTAGATTTTGCTATTGTTATTGTTTGCTCCTATTCTGATGCATAGCCTGGTTTTATATCTGTTGCTGTACCTTATCTGCCTATCCTAAACTGCTTAGTATAGGTTGGTTAGTGATCCATCAGAGACCCCCACTTGTCCCTGTTGCCCTGCTTCATCATCGATGACTCGATCTACGTGATCGAAGACCAGGCCCCGACACCGCACATCACTTTCCCCTTTTGTTGCTCGACTCTGCAGAGTTATAATCGAGTGCCGAGGGTGGAACCTATACATCACTCCTGATGAGATCTCTGTAGTGTAGCTATTCGGCCGTGGTCATCGAGGGTGATTTCCTCCTTAACCACTTCCGATACGGCTCTGTCGTGCAACCCCTCAATGAGTGGAACCCCTCAATGAGTGGAATTCGAGGGTGGTTCCTCTTACGTTCACCTTGATGATTACATCGAGTGGAATCCGTCAAGGGTGATTCCTCAGGTTTTCCCCTTGGTGTTAGACACACAGTTACTATGGTTACTATGACTTTGCACTGGACCCTGTTACTAAAGACGGGTTGGCCCTGAGGGGTACCCGCGCGAGCTTAATTGCGAGTGATGTGGAGTCGGGCGGACCTGGAAGGTGCCCGCGAGATAATTACGAGGCGTGGCCGGGCATTCCTCGCCCTTGTCGCAAGTCCTCGAGACGGGGCAACGGGGTCACATCTTTCGTGAGTCTCTGCTTGTTACCGCGCATTCCTAATCCACTACGATTTGGATATTTGATCCGAGGGGCCTCTGGCCTGATAGCACTAACCATCACGTGGGCATAGTATGGGCGTTCTGCGTTGTATACATCAGCCGAAGCTTACTAGACATCAGTGACTGAGCGGTGCGCGCCGGGTTGGACTGCGTAAGCGCCTGCCTTGTTGAAGGAGGTAGCTAGGTCTGCTCACCGTCCGCGTACGCAACGTGCAGGAGTTCCTGGGGAGATGGCCCATGACCCCTGGGGGCATAGGTTTAGTCCGGCGTGTTGGCCTCTCTATTAAGTCTAGATCGGGTTGCGGCGTATTGTTTGGCCGAGGCCGGGCATGACCCAGGAAAGTGTGTCCAGCCGGAGTTAATCGAGCGTGGTGGGTAAGTTGGTGCACCCCTGCAGGGAAGAAAACATCTATCGATAGCCTGACCTACGGTAACGGACACTTGGAGTTGTATCCTGATCGATACAACTAGAACTGGATACTTGTGATGAGAACTGGATGATGATGAGAATTGGATTGTGATGATAACTGGATAGTATGGCTCTGGGATGCCTTTCTCGCAGGGAGTCGAGAAAGGATCTCCCGCCGAGGTTGATAACACTTCTACTACTTCACTTTATGCTACTCTACTCCCTCCGGTTGCTGCAAGATGGTGGTTTTCAGAAGATGCTAGTCTTCGATAGGACTAGGCCTTCTCTCTATTCTGGCATTCCTGCAGCCCAGTCCACATATACAGCCTTCCTTTGATAATGTTGCATATGTAGTGTAGATCCTTGCTTGCGAGTACTTTGGATGGGTACTCACAGTTGCTTTGCTCCCCCTTTTCCCCCTTTTCTTCTTCTTTCCGGTTGATGCAACCAGATGTCGGAGCCCAGGAGCCAGATGCCATCCGTCGATGCCTACTACTACGTGGAGACCGCTGACGACCAGGAGTAGTTAGGAGGCTCCCAGGCAGGAGGCCTTGCCTTTTCGATCGTAGATGCTTTTGTGCTAGCCTTCTTAAGGCAAACTTGTCTAACTCATGTCTGTACTCAGATATTGTTGCTTCCGCTGACTCTTGTGTATTCGAGCTTGTGTATTCGAGCCCTCAAGGCCCATGACTTGTAATATAAAGCTTGTATTATTTTTTATTTGTGTCTAGAGTTGTGTTGTGATATCTTCCCGTGAGTCCTTGATCTTGATCGTACACATTTGCGTGCATGATTAGTGTATGATTGAATCGAGGGCGTCACAAGTTGGTATCAGAGCCGACTGACTGTAGGTAGCCCCCTTTCCAACTCCTTGGCCGAAGTTGAGTCTAGACACTGAAAAACTTTTACTAACATTGGCTCTGTGTCTTACGGGCCCACGTCGCCATTGGTTGGTATTAGGATCTTTTACTCCTCGTCTATACTCTGGGACTCTGATCTCTCTTCCATTCGGGTTAAACGAATTTACTAACTTTCACATTAGGATCCCGTGACCACATTCACCCCGAAGTTGGATAAAGCCATAGTTATTCCTTAGAATTGCATTTTGAGTAGTACACACCCTGTCGTGTTGACTACTAAGTGGTATCCATCGTACCTCTTTCATTATGCTTGTTTCATCATGAATGATCCTTGTCTTTGCACATTGCTCAATGCTGAACTACCCCCTGTTACATGTTAGCAGGATGGTTAGACCCGCTGGTCATGGCCGTGGTGCCAACGATCCACCACCGCCTGAATTCTTTGCTGGAATGATGCAACAGTTTGAGTTGAATCGCCAGTTCATGGAAGGAATGATGGCTCAGTTTCCTCATCCGAACATGAATCAACAGCCAACCCCAGTAACTCTGCAGGACTTCATGCGCCTCAACCCAACTATCTACCGCAGCTCAACTCAACCCCTTGATGCTGATGACTGGCTCCGCGACATCACGTATGAAATGGAGTCTGCTAGTGTGGCCCCTGCCAGCTATGTCACCTTTGCATCTTTCTTTCTAAAGGGTCCCGCTGCTCTATGGTGGGACAGCCACAGGCGTACACTACCTGCTGGAACGGTCATCACTTGGCCGGATTTCCAAGCTGCCTTCCGTGCCCGGTTCCTTCCTCAGGGAATCGTGGACAAGAAGAAGCGAGAGTTCCGTAACCTCACCCAAGGCAACAAGTCTGTAGATGCTTATCAGCGGGAATTCTTGGACTTGTCACGTTATGCTGAAGAAGACATTGCAACTGATGCTCGTAAGCAAGAGAAGTTTCATGAAGGACTTCACCCTGATATCAAGCTAGCACTGCTCGTTCATGACTTTGGCGACTTTGCCACCTTGGTGAACAAGGCTATTCAGGTTGAGACTGGTCTTCAGGGACACCAGGGGTCCCTCAGGCGCAGCCGTGATGCTGGCTCATCTTCGGGCCCGTTAGCGCAGAAGCGTCGGATATGGATCCCCCACAGCATGTATCGTCCAACTGCACCTGCACCAAGACAGTCCTATGCTGCACCTCGTCTTCCCCCTCCACCGCAGAGGCAGCCCCTTCGGGCTGTACCACCGCAAGCTTCTGCTCCCAACCCCAATGATGGTCTATGCTTCAAGTGTGGCCTCCCAGGTCACCATTCCAGGAAATGCCCTCAGAATCAGAATCAGCTGGCTCTGCCTTCAACTGGTCGTAACAATCAGCCCCATAACAACAATGCCAGACCTTATGGTCGTGGTCAGGCTAATCATGTTGATCTGAATGAAGCTCAAGACCAGCCTGCCACTGTGATGGGTACTCTTCTCGTTAATTCAGTACCGGCTTCTGTTTTATTCGATTCAGAGCATCGCATTCATTCATGTCAGAAAATTTTGCTTACGGACATGACATTCGATGCGAGCCCATGAACACTCCGATAGTGGTATGCACCCCTGCGGGCCGATGTCAAACTACCATGATTGGTCGCGACGTTCCTGTTGAAATTGAAGGGTTGGAATTCCTTGTTTCTCCCATTATTCTGGAGTCTTCCAATATTGACCTCATTCTGGGAATGGAATGGTTGAAAGCGCATACTGCCTCTATCGTTTGCGCTACCAAGGTCGTTCACCTCCTACATCCTTCAGATGAGATTGTAACCTACCATGCTCAGCTTGTTCAAAACGATGAAGCACGACTTTATGCTTTGAATGCGTTGAACGCAGCACCTCTTGAGGGAATTGAAAAGATTCCAATCGTTCGCGACTTCCAAGATGTATTTCCAGAAGAACTTCCAGGAATACCCCCTGCCCGGGCTGTCAAGTTTGTCATTGACTTGAAACCAGACACCGTTCCTATTGCCAAACGACCCTACAAGATGCCACCTCATGAACTCCTTGAACTTAAGGAGGAAATCGACAAATCTCTTCGCAAGGGTTTCATTCGTCCAAGTTCCTCTGCTTGGGGAGCACCTTCTCTCTTTGTTAAGAAGAAGGACGGAACGAACCGTTTGATCCAAGACTACCGTCCTATCAACCAAGCTACAATCCAGAACAAATATCCCCTTCCTCGGATCAATGATCTGTATGATCAACTGGCTGGTTCATCGATATTCTCTAAACTCGACTTGAGGTTGGGTTACCATCAGATCCGTGTTCGTGAGGAGGATATTCCAAAGACCGCATTCGTCACTCGTTATGGTTCTTATGAGTACACCATCATGTCTTTTGGCTTGACCAATGCTCCAGCCACGTTCTCCCGTCTGATGAACTACATATTCATGGATTACCTTGACAAGTTCGTCGTAGTCTATCTGGATGATATCCTGGTATATTTGAAGAACAAAGAAGAACATGCTGAACATCTTCGACTTGTTCTAGAGAAGCTTCGAGAGCATCAACTTTATGCCAAGTATTCCAAGTGCAAATTCTGGTTACCCGAAGTCACCTACCTTGGTCATGTCATCTCAAAGGATGGTATTGCCGTCAACCCAGAGCACGTTCAAGCTATTCTTGACTGGACCCCTCCGAAGACTGTCAAGCAAGTCAGAAGCTTTCTCGGCCTAGCCAGCTATTGTCGCCGCTTTGTCGAGAACTTCTCCAAGATCGCCAAGCCACTAACCAATCTGCTACACAAAGGCGTTAAGTTGGATTGGACAGACAAATGTCAGGAAAGTTTCCAGGCACTCAAGGACAAGCTGACTTCTGCCCCAGTTCTTGCTCCCCCTGATTCTCGCAAGGACTTTGTCATCTATTTCGACGCTTCACGTCAAGGATTAGGTTGTGTCCTAATGCAAGAGCGCAGAGTGATTGCTTATGCCTCCCGTCAAGTACGTCCTCACGAAGAGAACTACCCTGTTCATGACCTTGAGCTTGCTGCGGTTATCTTTGCACTAAAGCTATGGCGACAATACCTTCTCGGTAATCGTTGCGAGATCTTCACCGATCATCGGAGTCTGAAGTACCTATTTACTCAGCCAGATCTGAACCTCCGTCAACAGCGATGGATGGAAGCTATTGTTGACTACAACTGCGGTATATCCTACACCCCTGGCAAGGCTAATGTAATGGCCGATGCCCTGAGCCGTAAGTCTTATTGCAATAATCACCAGGTCTACAAAGCTCAACCCCGCCTTTATGAAGAGCTATGCAAGCTGAACCTTCAACTAGTTCCATAGGGTTCTCTGAATAACCTTGTCCTGGAACCAACTTTGCTGAAAGCAATTAAGTCTGCTCAAGCCAAAGATGCTCACGTTGATTTGATGAAAAAGGATCTTGCCTTAGAGAAATCCAGAGATTTCTCACTTGGTGAAGATGGAACCTTATACTTCAGAGATCGCATTGTAGTGCCCCGGTTCGAGCTTATGACAGAGAAGGTGATGAAAGAAGAGCATGACACCCCTCTCTCTATTCATCCGGGAAGTACCAAGATGTATCTAGACATCCGTCAGAAGTACTGGTGGTCTAATATGAAGCAAGACATTGCTCGATATATTGAAGAATGTGACGTTTGTCATCGCGTCAAAGCAGAACATCAGAAACCGGCTGGACTTCTACAACCGCTTCCGATTCCTGAATGGAAGTGGGATAAGATCCAAATGGACTTCGTCACTGGCCTTCCCAAGTCTCAGAAAGGTAACGATGCTATCTTTGTCGTCATCGACCAATTCTCGAAGGTTGCTCACTTTTTGCCAGTCAAGGAGACTATCACAGCTAGTCAATTAGCAAACTTGTATATCTCCAGAATTGTGTCACTCCACGGCATTCCGAAGGAGATCAGTTCAGACCGCGGTAGTATTTTCACTTCGAAGTTCTGGGATAGTTTCCAAGAGGCAATGGGAACTCATATTACCTGGAGCACTGCTTATCATCCCCAATCCCAAGGCCAAGTCGAGCGAGTCAATCAAATTCTTGAAGACATGCTTTGAGCTTGTGTTATTTCTTTCGGCAAGAAGTGGGAAGAATCTCTCCCTTATGCGGAGTTCTCTTATAACAACAGCTATCAAGACAGCTTGAAGATGGCACCCTTCGAAGTGCTATATGGACGTAAGTGCCGAACCCCTCTGAATTGGTCAGAAATTGGGGAACAGACGCTCATTGGTCCGGACATTATTCAACAAGCTGAAGAGCAGGTTCGCATTGTCCGGGATAATCTCAAGGCGGCCCAGTCCCGTCAGAAGAGCAACTATGACCGGAAACACTAGGGTTCAACTTATCAACCTGGTGAACAAGCTTATCTGCGTGTCACTCCTTTGAGAGGCACTCATCAGTTCGGAGTCAAGGGCAAGCTAGCTCCGCGCTACATTGGTCCCTTCCGCATTCTCGCCCGTCGTGGACTGGTGGCTTATCAATTGGAGTTGCCACCTCAGTTCTCTCATGTTCATGATGTCTTCCACGTGTCGCAACTTCGTCGGTGCTTCAAGGATCCGGAACGTGAAGTGGATCTGGAATTGATTGAAGTTCAAGATGATCTCACATACAAGGAGCATCAAATATGCATTCTTGAAGAAGCTGAACGTCGAACACGCCAGAAGGTTACCAAGTTCCTCAAGGTGCAATGGTCAAATCATTCTAAGGATGAAGCCACTTGGGAACGCGAGGATAACCTTCGTGATGAATACCCCCACATGTTCCCTTCTACCTCTTAATTCTCGAGACGAGAATTTCTTTTAGAGGAGGAGAGTTGTAACACCCAGGTGTAATGATGCCACAGTAACCCCTGGGGTTAAGTTAATCTTTTTGCTAAACAGGTGTCTGATCATTATTGTCTCATGTTCTTTCGAGTTCCAGTTGAATTCAAATTCAAATTCTGTGTGAAATTCAAAATGCTCAGACATGAAAACAAAAATGTTCATCATGTGGCAATAATTCTTTTAACAATATTGGTCGTGGTCCAACTTTTTTTGCAAATTGTTAAACTGGCCTAAAATAGCTATAACATAAAGTTGTTAAAAGAAAAGCAAAAGTTAAAACAAAAGCAAGAAAAAAAAAATAAAGGGCCAGAGCCCCTGGCCTCCCATTGGGCCTCGGCCCACTTCAGCCAGGCCGGCCCACCTCTCCCTCCTTATCCCCACCCCGACCAGAACCCTAGCCCCCACGACCCCCACTCCTCCTCGTTTCCC
>NC_057800.1:740114210-740139294 GCF_018294505.1 Triticum aestivum
TCCTCGTTTCCCACTCCCCCTCCCTCACCCCGATCCCGTCTGGATCTGGATCGGGCCAGTGGCCCGACCCGCCGTACGCCGTCGCCTCGTCCCCGATCACCGTCGCCCCTCGCCACCACCTCGATCCTGCGCCCTGTCCTCACGCGCGGCGCCACCTGACCCGAAGCCGTCCGTCGCCCCGACCGGTTCGCTCCCCGCCGCTGTGCGCCGTCACCAAATCGCCGGCGCCACCTCGCCCCGACGTCGCCGTCCTCCTCGCGGCCCCGTCCCCTCTCCCTCGTAGCCAGACGCCTGCTCGATGCCGTCGAGGTCGCTGCCGCCTCACGCCATCGTCGGGCCCCGCCGGAACGCCTCATCGACTACACCGCTCCCCGCCGTTGCATTCTCCTGCATCGGGCCTCCCCTACAACGCGGGTGAGGAACCCCACCGGCCTCCTCCTCCCTCTGCGGTGGTGCTCACCACGCTCCGGCCGCAGCCCCGCTCGCGCGCCGCGCTCCCGCTTCTGTCCCGCGCCGGCCTCTGCCCTGTAGCCCCTACTCGCCTCACCTATGCACCTGGACGCTCACGCAAGTCCGCGCCCGCTCGCACCTCGCCTCGCCCTGACGGCCATCCTCGCTAGCCCGTAGCCGCCAGCCAGCGACTCCAGCCTCTGCCGCGCTCCTGGGCGTGTGCCCAAGCGGGCTGGCGCCCAAGCGCCCGCACCCAACGCCCAGCACCCGCTATGGCCCCCTGGGCAAATGACAGATGGGGCCCACGCCCCTGTCTAGTTAAAAAAAACGAAAAGAAAATGTAATTTAAAAATAAAAATAAGTAATTAGTTAATTAATTAATTAAGTAACTAATTAATTAATTAGGTAATTAATTAAATGTATTAACTCTATTTAGTACCTAATTAACTTGATTAGTTAATTAAAACTGTTAATTAGTTGTTAGACTATGACAGAACGGCCCCACACGTCAGGGTTGACTTTGGTCAACTCTGTTGACTACTGACGTCATGATGACGTCATGCTGATGCAGTAACCCCCATTTTAGTTTTAATAATAATTTCAGAATATTGTTTAAACTTTAGAAAATCTTATTAAATAAACCGTAGCTCCGATCGAAAAACCTTATACATGAAAGTTGCTCAGAACGACGAGACGAACCCGAATACGCTATCCACATACATGTCAGATGCCTCTAACTATCTGAACATGGAACCTTTCACCTCCAGTCATCTGCTGGCACAGGTCCGGAATCGGGAAAACATTCCCGGTTGTTTTCCCCCTTCACCTATATCGTGCAGCCATACGTTAAGTCACACCCGACACAACATATTGCCATGTTATGCTTTGTGATGCTATGTTTGCTTTATATTTACTGTTTCTTCCCCCTCTTCTCTTCGGTAGACCCCAAGACCGATGCTGCCCCTGTGATCGACTACGTCGACGACGACCCCTCCTTGCCAGAGCAACCAGGCAAGCCCCCCTTTGATCATCCCGATATCGCCCATTCAATTCTCTCATGCTTGCATTAGATTTTGCTATTGTTATTGTTTGCTCCTATTCTGATGCATAGCCTGGTTTTGTATCTGCTGCTGTACCTTATCTGCCTATCCTAAACTGCTTAGTATAGGTTGGTTAGTGATCCATCAGAGACCCCCACTTGTCCCTGTTGCCCCTGCTTCATCATCGATGACTCGATCTACGTGATCGAAGACCAGGCCCCGACACCGCACATCACTTTCCCCTTTTGTTGCTCGACTCTACAGAGTTACAATCGAGTGCCGAGGGTGGAACCTATACATCACTCCTGATGAGATCTCTGTAGTGTAGCTATTCGGCCGTGGTCATCGAGGGTGATTTCCTCCTTAACCACTTCCGATACGGCTCTGTCGTGCAACCCCTCAAGTGTGAACTTCGAGGGTGGTTCCTCTTACGTTCACCTTGATGATTACATCGAGTGGAATCCGTCAAGGGTGATTCCTCAGGTTTTCCCCTTGGTGTTAGACACACAGTTACTATGGTTACCATGACTTTGCACTGGACCCTGTTACTAAAGACGGGTTGGCCCTGAGGGGTACCCGCGCGAGCTTAATTGCAAGTGATGTGGAGTCGGGTGGACCTAGAAGGTGCCCGCGAGATAATTACGAGGCGTGGCCGGGCATTCCTCGCCCTTGTCGCAAGTCCTCGAGACGGGGCAACGGGGTCACATCTTTCGTGAGTCTCTGCTTGTTACCGCGCGTTCCTAATCCACTACGATTTGGATATTTGATCCGAGGGGCCTCTGGCCTGATAGCACTAACCATCACGTGGGCATAGTATGGGCGTTCTACGTCGTATACATCAGCCGAAGCTTACTAGACGTCAGCGACTGAGCGGCGCGCGCCGGGTTGGACTGCGTAAGCGCCTGCCTTGTTGAAGGAGGTAGCTAGGTCTGCTCACCGGCCGCGTACGCAACGTGCAGGAGTTCCTGGGGAGATGGCCCATGACCCCTGGGGGCATAGGTTTAGTCCGGCGTGTTGGCCTCTCTATTAAGTCTAGATCGGGTTGCGGCGTATTGTTTGGCCGAGGCCGGGCATGACCTAGGAAAGTGTGTCCGGCCGGAGTTAATCGAGCGTGGTGGGTAAGTTGGTGCACCCCTGCAGGGAAGAAAACATCTATCGATAGCCTGTCCTACGGTAATGGACACTTGGAGTTGTATCCCGATCGATACAACTAGAACTGGATACTTGTGATGAGAACTGGATGGTGATGAGAATTGGATTGTGATGATAACTGGATAGTATGGCTCTGGGATGCCTTTATCACAGGGAGTCGAGAAAGGATCTCCGGCCGAGGTTGATAACAATTCTACTACTTCACTTTATGCTACTCTACTCCCTCCGGTTGCTGCAAGATGGTGGTTTCCAGAAGATGCTAGTCTTCGATAGGACTAGACCTTCTCTCTATTCTGGCATTTCTGCAGCCCAGTCCACATATACAGCCTTCCTTTGGTAATGTTGCATATATAGTGTAGATCCTTGCTTGCGAGTACTTTGGATGGGTACTCACGGTTGCTTTGCTCCCCCTTTTCCCCCTTTTCTTCTTCTTTCCGGTTGATGCAACCAGATGTCGGAGCCCAGGAGCCAGATGCCATCCGTCGATGCCTACTACTACGTGGAGACTGCTGACGACCAGGAGTAGTTAGGAGGCTCCCAGGCAGGAGGCCTTGCCTTTTCGATCGTAGATGCTTTTGTGCTAGCCTTCTTAAGGCAAACTTGTCTAACTCATGTCTGTACTCAGATATTGTTGCTTCCGCTGACTCTTGTGTATTCGAGCTTGTGTATTCGAGCCCTCGAGGCCCATGGCTTGTAATATAAAGCTTGCATTATTTTTTATTTGTGTCTAGAGTTGTGTTGTGATATCTTCCCATGAGTCCTTGATCTTGATCGTACACATTTGCGTGCATGATTAGTGTACGATTGAATCGAGGGCGTCACATACTTCTCCTGTGAGAGGAACAAACTGTCCTTGCTGCGTGTGACAGAGATGCCCAGAAAATAATGAAGATCACCCATATCTGTCATACTGAATTTGGTACAAAGAGAGGCAATCAAACTGTGCAACAATGTCGAGGAAGATGCAGTCAGGATAATGTCATCCACATAGAGCAGGAGATAGGCCATGTCAGCACCACGCCGATAGACGAACAATGAGCTGTCGGACTTGGAGCCAATGAAACCAATAGATGCAATGAACGAAGCAAACCGCTGAAACCATGCTCGAGGTGCCTGTTTCAAACCATAGAGTGATTTGTTGAGACGACAAACCTTATCAGGGAAACTAGGATCAATGAACCCAGAAGGCTGACGAGCATAAACAGTCTCGATGAGAGTGCCATTGAGGAACGCATTCTTGACGTCAAGCTGATGAATGGACCAGTCACTAGAGAGAGAAAGAGAGAGCACTGTTCGAATAGTGGCTGGCTTAACGACCGGGCTGAAAGTTTCATCAAAATCGATACCTTCTCGCTGAGTAAAAATCCACGAAGCACCCAACGAGCTTTGTAGCGATGCAAAGAACCATTAGACTTCATCTTGTGACGGTAGATCCACTTACCAGTAACAATGTTAGCATTGCGAGGTGGATCAACGAGGTCCCAAGTGTTGTTGGAGAGAACATCACCATACTCCTCAACCATAGCGGAATGCCAATTTGGATCCTTGAGAGCACCACGACAAGTCTTCGGTATTGGAGATAAACCCTCAACATGAAGATCAAATATCCTTTTCGGCTGCACAATGCCCTGTTTAGCACGAGTGGCCATGTCGTGGGATGGTGGTGGTGGAGGGGCCCGCGGCCGGCGAGTCCGGGGTAGATCCACAGCAGCAGGAGCCGGCGACAGCGTTGTTGGCGGTGACGCTGCTGTAGTAGGAGAAAGACTCCCAGCAGGGCCACCATCGGGACTCCCAGCAGGGCCCTCGGCAGAAGCTCGTGCCCGAGGCGACCGAGGCGAGGTCGGTGGCGGCGACCGTGGAGGGGACCATGGCGGTGGCGACGACGACCATGGCGGCGACCGTGGGGCCGCGTCCGGGGTCACCTTGCCTGGCACGGTGAACGGCATCAACGAGACCGGCTGCTCGGTACCCTGCAAAAATTCATAAGTGTGCAGGGAAGGAGTAGGAGTTGACGAAGATGGAGTGGAGGCAAAGGGAAAGGTTGACTCATCGAACACTACATGACGAGAGATGATGATCTTTTGGGTGGAACGATCAACGCAACGATAGCCATGATCCCGTGATGGGTACCCTAGAAACACGCATGGCACGGAGCGAGGCGCAAGTTTGTGCAGAGCAACGGCTGTGGTGTTGGGGTAACATAGACATCCGAAAACCCGAAGACCAGCATAGGCAGGATCTATGCCAAGTAAGGCACGAAAAGGAATACGATCCGAGATTGCCTTGGAAGGCAGCCGATTATGCAACATAACGGCGATGTGAAGAGCTTCGACCCAAAAACGAGGTGGCATACTAGCTTGGATAAGGAGTGTACGAGTAATGTCATTAAAAGTACGAATAATGCGTTCGGCTTTGCCATTCTGTTGCGAAGTGTATGGACATGAAAAGCGGAGTGCAATTCCATGGTGCTAGGCAAACGAATGGAGGAGTGAATTATCGAACTCACGACCATTATCACACTGAATAGCCTGCAAGCGTGCACTAAATGTTGGGGAACATAGTAATTTCAAAAATTTCCTACGCACACGCAAGATCATGGTGATGCATAGCAACAAGAGGGGAGAGTATGATCTACGTACCCTTGTAGATCGCAACGGAAGCGTTGACACAACGTAGAGGAAGTAGTCGTACGTCTTCCCGATCCGACCGATCCAAGCACCGTTACTCCGGCACCTCCGAGTTCTTAGCACACGTACAGCTCGATGACGCTCCCCGGGCTCGGATCCAGCAAAGCTTCCGGGATGAGTTCCGTCAGCACAACGGCGTGGTGACGATGATGATGTTATACCGACGCAGGGCTTCGCCTAAGCACTACAACGATATGACCGAGGTGGAATATGGTGGAGGGGGGCACCGCACACGGCTAAGGAACGATCACGAAGATCAACTTGTGTGTTCTAGGGTGCCCCCTGCCTCCGTATATAAAGGATCCAAGGGGGGTGCGGCCGGCCTAGAGGAGGCGCGCAGGAGGAGTCCTACTCCTACCGGGAGTAGGACTCCCCTCCCTTTTCCTTGTCCAAGTAGGAGAGAGGGGGAGAGAAGGAAAGGGGGGGCGCCGCCCCTCCCTCCTTGTCCAATTCAGACTAGGGGGAGAGGGGGCGTGCAGCCTGCCCTGGCAGCCCCTTCCTCTTCTCCACTTTAGGCCCATGAGGCCCATTAACCCCCCGGGGGGTTCCGGTAACCCCCCGGTGCTCCGGTTTTATCCGAAACTTCCCCGGAACGCTTCCAGTGTCCGAATATAGTCATCCAATATATCAATCTTTATGTCTCGACCATTTCGAGACTCCTCGTCATGTCCGTGATTACATCCGGGACTCCGAACAAACTTCGGTACATAAAAAATGCATAAAACTCATAACAACTGTCATCATAACTTTAAGCGTGCGGACCCTACGGTTCGAGAACAATGTAGACATGACCGAGACACATCTCCGGTCAATAACCAATAGCGGGACCTGGATGCCCATATTGGCTCCTACATATTCTACGAAGATCTTTATCGGTCAGACCGCATAACAACATACATTGTTCCCTTTGTCATCGGTATGTTACTTGCCCGAGATTCGATCGTCGGTATCCAATACCTAGTTCAATCTCATTACCAGCAAGTCTCTTTACTCGTTCCGTAATACATCATCTCACAACTAACATATTAGTTGTAATGCTTGCAAGGCTTATGTGATGTGCATTAACGAGAGGGCCCAGAGATACCTCTCCGACAATCGGAGTGACAAATCCTAATCTCGAAATACGCCAACCCAACATCTACCTTTGGAGACACCTGTAGAGCACCTTTATAATCACCCATTTACGTTGTGACGTTTGGTAGAACACAAAGTGTTCCTCCGGCAAACTGGAGTTGCATAATCTCATAGTCATAGGAACATGTATAAGTCATGAAGAAAGCAATAGCAACATACTAAACGATCGGGTGCTAAGCTAATGGAATGGGTTATGTCAATCATATCATTCACCTAATGATGTGATCCCATTAATCAAATAACAACTCTTTGTTCATGGTTAGGAAACATAACCATCTTTGATTAACGAGCTAGTCAAGTAGATGCATACTAGTGACACTCTGTTTGTCTATGTATTCACACATGTATTATGTTTCCGGTTAATACAATTCTAGCATGAATAATAAATATTTATCATGAAATAAGGAAATAAATAATAACTTTATTATTGCCTCTAGGGCATATTTCCTTCAGTCTCCCACTTGCACTAGAGTCAATAATCTAGATTACACAGTAATGATTCTTACACCCATGGAGTCTTGGTGCTGATCATGTTTTGCTCGTGGAAGAGGCTTAGTCAACGGGTCTGCAACGTTCAGATCCGTATGTATCTTGCAAATCTCTATGTCTCCCACCTGGACTAGATCCCGGATGGAATTGAAGCGTCTCTTGATGTGTTTGGTTCTCTTGTGAAATCTGGATTCCTTTGCCAAGGCAATAGCACCAGTATTGTCACATAAGATTTTCATTGGACCCGATGCACTAGGTATGACACCTAGATCGGATATGAACTTCTTCATCCAGACTCCTTCATTTGCTGCTTCCGAAGCAGCTATGTACTCCGCTTCACATGTAGATCCCGCTACGACGCTTTGTTTAGAACTGCACCAACTGACAGCTCCACCGTTTAATGTAAACATGTATCTGGTTTGCGATTTAGAATCGTCTGGATCAGTGTCAAAGCTTGCATCAATGTAACCTTTTACGATGAGCTCTTTGTCACCTCCATATATGAGAAACATATCCTTAGTCCTTTTCAGGTATTTCAGGATGTTCTTGACCGCTGTCCAGTGATCCACTCCTGGATTACTTTGGTACCTCCCTGCTAGACTTATAGCAAGGCACACATCAGGTCTGGTACACAACATTGCATACATGATAGAGCCTATGGCTGAAGCATAGGGAACATCTTTCATTTTCTCTCTATCTTCTGTAGTGGTCGGGCTTTGAGTCTTACTCAACTTCACACCTTGCAATACAGGAAAGAATCCTTTCTTTGCTTGATCCATTTTGAACTTCTTCAAAATCTTGTCAAGGTATGTGCTTTGTGAAAGTCCAATTAAGCGTCTTGATCTATCTCTATAGATCTTTATTCCTAATATGTAAGCAGCTTCACCGAGGTCTTTCATTGAAAAACTTTTATAAGAGTATCCCTTTATGCTATCCAGAAATTCTATATCATTTCCAATTAGTAATATGTCATCCACATATAATATCAGAAATGCTACAGAGCTCCCACTCACTTTCTTGTAAATACAGGCTTCTCCAAAAGTCTGTATAAAACCAAATGCTTTGATCACACTATCAAAGCGTTTATTCCAACTCCGAGAGGCTTGCACCAGTCCATAAATGGATCGCTGGAGCTTGCACACTTTGTTAGCTCCCTTTGGATCGACAAAACCTTCTGGTTGCATCATATACAACTCTTCTTCCAGAAATCCATTCAGGAATGCAGTTTTGACATCCATCTGCCAAATTTCATAATCATAAAATGCGGCAATTGCTAACATGATTCGGACAGACTTAAGCATCGCTACGGGTGAGAAGGTCTCATCGTAGTCAATCCCTTGAACTTGCCGAAAACCTTTTGCGACAAGTCGAGCTTTGTAGACAGTAATATTACCGTCAGCGTCAGTCTTCTTCTTGAAGATCCATTTATTCTCAATTGCTTGCCGATCATCGGGCAAGTCAACCAAAGTCCATACTTTGTTCTCATACATGGATCCCATCTCAGATTTCATGGCTTCAAGCCATTTTGCGGAATCTGGGCTCACCATCGCTTCTTCATAGTTCGTAGGTTCATCATGATCTAGTAGCATGACCTCCAGAATAGGATTACCGTACCACTCTGGCGCGGATCTCACTTTGGTTGATCTACGAGGTTCAGTAGTATCTTGTTCTGAAGTTTCATGATCATCATCATTAGCTTCCTCACTAACTGGTGTAGGTGTCATTGAAACAGTTTTCTGTGATGCACTACTTTCCAATAAGGGAGTAGGTACAGTTACCTCGTCAAGTTCTACTTTCCTCCCACTCACTTCTTTCAAGAGAAACTCCTTCTCCAGAAAATTTCCGAATTTAGCAACAAAAGTCCTGCCTTCGGATCTGTGATAGAAGGTGTATCCAATAGTTTCCTTTGGATATCCTATGAAGACACATTTCTCCGATTTGGGTTCGAGCTTATCAGGTTGAAGTTTTTTTACATAAGCATCGCAGCCCCAAATTTCAGAAACGACAACTTTGGTTTCTTGCCAAACCACAGTTCATAAGGCGTCGTCTCAACAGATTTTGATGGTGCCCTATTTAACGTGAATGCGGCCGTCTCTAGAGCGTATCCCTAAAACAATAGTGGTAAATCAGTAAGAGACATCATAGATCGCACCATATCCAGTAAAGTATGATTACGACGTTCGGACACACCATTACGCTGTGGTGTTCCGGGTGGCGTGAGTTGCGAAACTATTCCACAAATTTTCAAATATACACCAAACTCGTAACTCAAATATTCTCCTCCATGATCAGATCGTAGAAACTTTATTTTCTTGTTACGATGATTTTCAACTTCACTCTGAAATTCTTTGAACTTTTCAAACGTTTCAGACTTATGTTTCATTAAGTAGATATACCCATATCTGCTTAAGTCATCTGTGAAGGTGAGAAAATAACGATATCCACCACGAGCCTCAATATTCATCGGACCACATACATCTGTATGTACGATTTCTAACAAATTTGTTGCTCTCTCCATCGTACCGGAGAACGGTGTTTTAGTCATCTTGCCCATGAGGCACGGTTCGCAAGTACCAAGTGATTCATAATCAAGTGGTTCCAAAAGTCCATCAGTATGGAGTTTCTTCATGCACTTTACACCGATATGACCTAAACGGCAGTGCCACAAATAAGTTGCACTATCATTATCAACTCTGCATCTTTTGGTTTCAACACTATGAATATGTGTATTACTACTATCGAGATTCAATAAGAATAGACCACTCTGCAAGGGTGCATGACCATAAAAGATATTACTCATATAAATAGAACAACCATTATTCTCTGATTTAAATGAATAACCGTCTCGCATTAAACAAGATCCAGATATAATGTTCATGCTCAACGCTGGCACCAAATAACAATTATTTAGGTCTAATACTAATCCCGAAGGTAGATGTAGAGGTAGCGTGCCGACCGCGATCACATCGACTTTGGAACCGTTTCCCACGCGCATCGTCACCTCGTCCTTAGCCAATCTTCGCTTAATCTGTAGTCCCTGTTTCGAGTTGCAAATATTAGCAACAGAACCAGTATCAAATACCCAGGTGCTACTGCGAGCATTAGTAAGGTACACATCAATAACATGTATATCGCATATACCTTTGTTCACCTTGCCATCCTTCTTATCCGCCAAATACTTGGGGCAGTTCCGCTTCCAGTGACCAGTCTGCTTGCAGTAGAAGCAGTCAGTTTCAGGCTTAGGTCCAGACTTGGGTTTCTTCTCTTGAGCAGCAACTTGCTTTCTGTTCTTCTTGAAGTTCCCCTTCTTCTTCCCTTTGCCCTTTTTCTTGAAACTAGTGGTTTTCTTGACCATCAACACGTGATGCTCCTTTTTGATTTCTACGTCCGCAGCTTTCAGCATTGCGAAGAGCTCGGGAATAGTCTTATTCATCCCTTGCATATTATAGTTCATCATGAAGCTCTTGTAGCTTGGTGGCAGTGATTGGAGAATTCTGTCAATGACGCAATCATCTGGAAGATTAACTCCCAATTGAATTAAGTGATTATTATACCCAGACATTTTGAGTATATGCTCACTGACAGAACTGTTCTCCTCTATCTTGCAGCTATAGAACTTATTGGAGACTTCAAATCTCTCAATCCGGGCATTTTCTTGAAATATTAACTTCAACTCCTGGAACATCTCATATGCTCCATGACGTTCAAAACGTAGTTGAAGTCCCGATTCTAAGCCGTAAAGCATGGCACACTGAACTATTGAGTAGTCATCAACTTTGCTCTGCCAGACGTTCATAACATCTGGTGTTGCTCTAGCAGCAGGCCTGGCACCCAGCGGTGCTTCCAGGACGTAATTCTTCTGTGCAGCAATGAGGATAATCCTCAAGTTACGGACCCAGTCCGTGTAATTGCTACTATCATCTTTCAACTTTGCTTTCTGAAGGAACGCATTAAAATTCAACGGAACAACAGCACGAGCCATCTATCTACAATCAACATAAACAAGCAAGATACTATCAGGGACTAAGTTCATGATAAATTTAAGTTCAATTAATCATATTACTTAAGAACTCTCACTTAGATAGACATCCCTCTAATCTTCTAAGTGATCACGTGATCCAAATCAACTAAACCATGTCCGATCATCACGTGAGATGGAGTAGTTTCATCGGTGAACATTACTATGTTGATCATATCTACTATATGATTCACGCTCGACCTTTCGGTCTCCGTGTTCCGAGGCCATATCTGTATATGCTTGGCTCGTCAAGTATAACCTGAGTATTCCGCGTGTGCAACTGTTTTGCACCCGCTGTATTTGAACGTCGAGCCTATCACACCCGATCATCACGTGGTGTCTCAGCACGAAGAACTTTCGCAACGTGCATACTCAGGGAGAACACTTCTTGATAATTAGTGAGAGATCATCTTATAATGCTACCGTCAATCAAAGCAAGATAAGATGCATAAAAGATAAACATCACATGCAATCAATATAAGTGATATGATATGGCCATCATCATCTTGTGCTTGTGATCTCCATCTTCGAAGCACCGTCGTGATCACCATCGTCACCGGCGCGACACCTTGATCTCCATTGTAGCATCGTTGTCGTCTCGCCAATCTTATGCTTCCACGACTATCGCTACCGCTTAGTGATAAAGCAAAGCATTACATCGCGATTGCATTGCATACAATAAAGCGACAACCATATGGCTCCTGCCAGTTGCCGATAACTCGGTTACAAAACATGATCATCTCATACAATAAAATTTAGCATCATGTCTTGACCATATCACATCACAACATGCCCTGCAAAAACAAGTTAGACGTCCTCTACTTTGTTGTTGCAAGTTTTACGTGGCTGCTACGGGCTTAAGCAAGAACCAATCTTACCTACGCATCAAACCACAACGATAGTTTGTCAAGTTGGTGCTGTTTTAACCTTCGCAAGGACCGGGCGTAGCCACACTCGGTTCAACTAAAGTTGGAGAGACTGTCGCCCGCAAGCCACCTATGTGCAAAGCACGTCGGGAGAACCGGTCTCGCGTAAGCGTACGCGTAATGTTGGTCCGGGTCGCCTCGTCCAACAATACCGCCGAACCAAATATGACATGCTGGTAAGCAGTATGACTTATATCGCCCACAACTCACTTGTGTTCTACTCGTGCATATAACATCAACATATAAAACCTAGGCTCGGATGCCACTGTTGGGGAACGTAGTAATTTCAAAAATTTCCTACGCACACGCAAGATCATGGTGATGCATAGCAACGAGAGGGGAGAGTATGATCTACGTACCCTTGTAGATCGCAACGGAAGCCTTTGACACAACATAGAGGAAGTAGTCGTACGTCTTCCCGATCCGACTGATCCAAGCACCGTTACTCCGGCACCTCCGAGTTCTTAGCACACGTACAGCTCGATGACGCTCCCCGGGCTCCGATCCAGCAAAGCTTCGGGGATGAGTTCCGTCAGCACAACGGCGTGGTGACGATGATGATGTTCTACCGACGCAGGGCTTCGCCTAAGCACTACAACGATGTGACCGAGGTGGAATATGGTGGAGGGGGGCACCGCACACGGCTAAGGAACGATCACGAAGATCAACTTGTGTGTTCTAGGGTGCCCCCTGCCTCCGTATATAAAGGATCCAAGGGGGGGGGGTGCGGCCGGCCTAGAGGAGGCACGCAGGAGGAGTCCTACTCCTACCGGGAGTAGGACTCCCCTCCCTTTTCCTTGTCCAAGTAGGAGAGAGGGGGGAGAGAAGGAAAGGGGGGGTGCCGCCCCTCCCTCCTTGTCCAATTCAGACTAGGGGGAGAGGGGGCGCGCGGCCTGCCCTGGCAGCCCCTTCCTCTTCTCCACTTTAGGCCCATGAGGCCCATTAACCCCCCGGGGGGTTCCGGTAACCCCCCGGTGCTCCGGTTTTATCTGAAACTTCCCCGGAACGCTTTCGGTGTCCGAATATAGTCATCCAATATATCAATCTTTATGTCTCAACCATTTCGAGACTCCTCGTCATGTCCGTGATCACATCCGGGACTCCGAACAAACTTCGGTACATCAAAAATGCATAAAACTCATAACAACTGTCATCGTAACTTTAAGTGTGCGGACCCTATGGTTCGAGAACAATGTAGACATGACCGAGACACGTCTCCGGTCAATAACCAATAGCGGGACCTGGATGCCCATATTGGCTCCTACATATTCTACGAAGATCTTTATCGGTCAGACCGCATAACAACATACGTTGTTCCCTTTGTCATCGGTATGTTACTTGCCCGAGATTCGATCGTCGGTATCCAATACCTAGTTCAATCTCATTACTGGCAAGTCTCTTTACTCGTTCCGTAATACATCATCTCACAACTAACATATTAGTTGTAATGCTTGCAAGGCTTATGTGATGTGCATTACCGAGAAGGTCCAGAGATACCTCTCCGACAATCGGAGTGACAAATCCTAATCTCGAAATACGCCAACCCAACATCTACCTTTGGAGACACCTGTAGAGCACCTTTATAATCACCCATTTACGTTGTGACGTTTGGTAGCACACAAAGTGTTCCTCCGGCAAACGGGAGTTGCATAATCTCATAGTCATAGGAACATGTATAAGTCATGAAGAAAGCAATAGCAACATACTAAACAATCGGGTGCTAAGCTAATGGAATGGGTCATGTCAATCAGATCATTCACCTAATGATGTGATCCCATTAATCAAATAACAACTCTTTGTTCATGGTTAGGAAACATAAACATCTTTGATTAACGAGCTAGTCAAGTAGAGGCATACTAGTGACACTCTGTTTGTCTATGTATTCACACATGTATTATGTTTCCGTTAATACAATTCTAGCATGAATAATAAACATTTATCATGAAATAAGGAAATAAATAATAACTTTATTATTGCCTCTAGGGCATATTTCCTTCACTAAACTGGGTGAGCGCTAAAGCATGAAGGGACGACAAGTGCGAGAAGGCTTCGGACTTAATCCGTAGAGGGTAAACCCATGCATACTGAGTAAAATCGTCGAGACAAACGAGATAATACTTAAAGCCAGAAATACTCTCAACAGGAGATGTCCACAAATCACAGTGAATTATTTGAAACGGAGTAGTGGTTACATGATTGGTGGAAGAAAAAGGAAGACGAACATGACGACCTAACTGACAAGCATGACACAAACTACTTTTATTCTTTTCCATAGGGATAATCGAAGAACGAGCTAATGACTCCATGACGGGCCGCCCAGGATGCCCAAGCCGACGGTGCCAGAGTGCTGCATCGACGACGAGGAAGGCGTGTGGCTGGCTGGTAGAGGAAGTGCGGATGGAGTAGAGAGCTCCGAAGCTATTGCATCTGAGAATCTCGGTCCTGGATAGAAGATCCTTCACAGAAAAACCAAGAGGGTCAAATTCGACTGAGACACGATTATCAATGGTGAACTGACGAACGGACAAAAGGTTTTTAACTATGTTAGGAACTACTAAGACATTAAGAAGGTAAAGAGGACGAGAGGTGGTGGAAATAGGAAGACGTGCATGCCCGGTACCGGTGATTGGAAGAGTGGAACCGTTACCGACAACGACAGCACGACGAGAGGAGGAGGGGGAGACACGAAGGTGAGCATACCGGGATCGGACGCGAAGTGGGAGGAGGCGCCGGTGTCCATCACCCATTCCCTGGTTGGTGCTTGCAGCCCCATGGTTTGGAACTGATGCATGAGCGCGGCCTGGTCCCATGAAGCCGAAGTTGATGCCGGTGATGATGGAGCCGTGCCGGTGAGACCATAGGAGGGCTGTCCAGAGGCGTAGCCGTAGCAGTAGGGAGCAAGGCTGTACGGGTTCTGGGCATAGAACGCATGGGGCGACGGGGTGTGCCGGGGCGCGTAGCTGGGAGTAGGGGTGTAGCTGGGCGGCGCGCGACCGAGTAGCCCCCCTTGGCCATAGGGCCACATCTGGATGGCGCCGTTCCAGGGATGCTGCGGTGAGGGCCAGGAAGGTGTGGCAGCCTGCGGGGTCGCGGGCGCCGGGATGATTTCCTTGGTTACTCCAGCGGTGGCCTTCTTCTTCTTCTTTCCTTTTCTAGGAGCCTTGCCAGGGTTGCCGGTGTTGGTGAAGAGGGTCGTGTCCGAGTTGCGGGCGCGGCGGTTTTTGCGTTTCATGTCTTGGAGCGCAAGCAACGAGCGGCACTGCGTGAAGGTCATACCGGGCATGAGGGAGATCAGATCGGCGGTGGACTCGTATTGCTCGGAGAGGCCGTTGAGGCAGTGAACCGCCATCTCGGCATCCAACGGGGGCACCAAGATCCGCAAGCCCATCGGAGAGGGACTTGACCTTCTAAAGATAGTCGGCCATACTCATCTCTCCCATCTTGACATCGCCGAGCTCGGCCGTGAGGTGGAGTTGACGATTGATCTTGTGGTCGTTGAAGAGACCGTTGATGCTGTTCCAGAGATCGACGACGAGGGGATCGTTGCCGGGCGTCATGACGGCGTCGAGGATACTGAGCGAGACAGACCCATAGAGCCAAGAGAAGACGGTGGCGTCGAGGAGAGACCACTCCGGGTTCGGCACATCGGGAGCATCGAAGTCGAGGTGATCCAGGAGGGCGTACTTGCGACAGGCGGCATGGAACAAGGTGCACCACTGCCGGTGAATGCCGGTGTCGAGCGCGAGCTCGACGGGAACGTGGCCTTTGATGGAGTGGAGGCCGACGGCCTGGGCGTGCAGCGAGGTCAAGGAGAAAGACCCCGCGCTCGTCCTGGATCCATCGGCGGCGGTCGCGAGGGGCAGCTTGGCCTTGGCGGCCTCGGCGTCCTGGCGCTCCTTGGCGGTGGCCAGCGCCTGGTTTGTCGCGTCGGCGTCGGGCTGCGACATGGATGCGGCGGTGCGGGCGCAGCGGCGAGAGATGAGGTGGTGGCTTCGGCGGCAACGGAAGGAGGAGGAGGGCGGCACATGCTAGGGTTAGGCTTTTAGGCTTTATACCATGTAAGAATAGGGAAACCACACGTTGTGATGCCTTGTATTGATCAATATATATAGGTTACAAGGCGGAGTTCGTATCGTACAATATACGGACACCTATACAAGGACTACACATATACAACCGTATAACTAGACAAAACCAATACGGTTATATATTCTAACACTGAGGTTTCTTGGCCACCGCTAAATTCCCGGTGGCAGCTCTAACTTGGACATGAATCGGAGGTGGGGGTTGGGAGGGAACGCAACTACGGGGTGGGCGACCGCCATGAAGCTCACGCGTCCTTTTAGACAGCCTCGCTGCCCGGGGGGCGGCGAGCTGCTGCGCGCGGTTGCGGTCAAGGGGCCATGGTACAATGCGGGATCTTAGTGTAGGGGTAGGAAGACAAACCGAGGCAGCACCTGGGGGACAGGGTGGGCAGTAAATGAACTCTTGGTAGATAGTGTAGGGTTGTACGGCCGAGGTGCTGGCGAGTGGGGCGCCGCCGGCGGATGCGCCGGAGGGGAAGAAGAAGGCCATGGACCGCCCGTATATTGTGGAATGGATGAAGAAGAGAGA
This sequence comes from Triticum aestivum, assembly GCF_018294505.1. Classification (NCBI taxonomy): domain Eukaryota; kingdom Viridiplantae; phylum Streptophyta; class Magnoliopsida; order Poales; family Poaceae; genus Triticum; species Triticum aestivum. Next base: position 740,130,721 of record NC_057800.1, read on the forward strand.
AGAAGGTGGTCGCCGCGTATTGGGCCCTTGTCACACAGTCATTCCTGTCCATGTGTGGGCCGAGCAGCACAAGAATTCGTCTGGGCCCATACTCTCCGGGATCTCCCCTTCGTCCTCTTCTTCGCTCCACAGAAAGAAAGAAAAAAGACTCCTCGTGCACGCGGATATGATGAATATGGTTCCACCCCCTTCCCATATAAATTATTAATTCAGAGAAAATAGTAGAAAAAAATATTTTGTTATAACATACATACACTCGCGTATGAAGTTTCATGAAGAATTGACATCCATGGTATTCTTGGAAAAAATGGAAAAAATCAAAGATATATTAAAAGACACTGTTTCGATGAATAATAAGGTTTTAATTGTATTTTCTTCACTAAGAGTGCCACTGGTGTCAATACTTCGCGAAATTTCACACGTGAGTAGAATGGTCTGCCAAGTTTCGTACCCCAAAATTTTAGTTTTTTTTAAAACATCGTATATTTTTCAAATTTACTATCACATGGGTGTGCGCAGAACCATATTCACCTTTGTATTTTTGCTCTCCTCAATCGGTCTTACACATATGACGTTTTCCCTACTAGTCCAACTCAAGAAGACAGAAAACATCCAACTCTAAAAATGATAGAAGAAGATGAAACATCTGTAAAACAAGCTGAATACACGTGTGCAGGTACGAAAAGCTATATAAACCATATCGTAGTATCAAATACATCTAATTCTTACTTGCATCCTAAGTGTTTACATGGTATTTAACTAGAGGTGCCATCTGAAAAATGGATGAAGCACGTGTATTGATCGACATTTTCACCATTGCAAGGTCGGGTCCTAGGGCAGGCCGAAAAGGGCACTCACCTAGGGATGCAAGTAAACCCACTTCATGATCAAGCTGCGGTTGAGTCTATTTGCAACAACAACAAAAATGCGGTTGTGTCTAGTCATTGGGTTGTTTGATATGCTTGCAATACATTTCAAAGTAACTCATCCTATTTTGTGGATTTGGGGGATCCGCTACTTCATCCTTGCACTCACTTATAGGCCTGAGCCGGGCGTTATTTTTCTCTGCTCATGCGGCCTAGGCAGGGCAACAACGGCTGCTCTACAACTTTCTAGCAAGATCAAGGCGCCCCTCTCCCTTCATCCGTCTTTCCAGCGCTGGGAGGGAGGGGGATCCTAGTGCTTTGGCTTGATGGAGGTATGGTTAGGAATATGTAGGGTTTGATCTTCGGACGATGGTGGCGAGACGATGGTATCTTCATCGATGTCTTCATGTCAAGCGCCCATTCGGATGATGCCTCTTCGTATCACCGGAGGCGTGTGGTATGTTTTCAGATATGGCTTTTTCTTTAGCAGGATTGTCTCGATGGCGTTGTCCGACGGAGCGTACAACGTGGTTCTGCGTTGCAGTACACCAGCTCGAATTCCAACCGATGAAAGTCTCCCAATCTCGGCCTCACCGGGGAGCTTATGAGATTTGTGTCACGAAGTCCACCTAGTCAGATCTGGGCGTTCTACAAGCTCTCTCAAGCGTTTTCTTTTCTGTAGCGGTGTCTTCTAGTCTACATCGACGACTTTTGGGGTGCTGCTTCTACAAGCTTCCGAGTAAAATATATTTGCTCCGCACAGACGGAGGCCCAGAGGCAGCAACGAGCTTTTCTCAAGATGCTCCATCGGTGGATGCAGTAGAAAGAAAGACCCCAAAAATTTGGATGTATTTTTCTAATGTATGTAAGTGTTTTTAAGGGTTTGTACTACTTAGTATATATCCTATGGCATTTTTGCAAAAAAGCCTCTTATATATGGTCCTAGTGGAGTGTCAAAGTTGTGGGGGCAATGGTTTGTATTTTTGAAAATTTTGGGTGTTGAGGCTGGAGTTAAAGACCAATGTTTTCTTTTTAATATACTCTAAGCACTTTTTCTGCTTATAGTGAACATTTTTCAATGCACGATGAACTTTTCTTTACAAACGGTGAACATTTTCTTAATATAATAAACTTTCGTAATATCCGTTGAACATATTTGAACTGCAAATTGAATATTTTTGTACTATAGGTTGTTCAATTTTCTTACGATAAGGAGCATTTTGCTTAATTCGCGGATAATTTTTATGTAATTTATGGTGACATTTTATTAATACACGGTGAGTTTCAAACGATGACCATTTTCTTAAGAATTTGGATGTATTTTTCTAATGTATGTAAGTGTTTTTAAGGGTTTGTACTACCTAGTATATATCCTATGGCATTTTTGCAAAAAAGCCTCTTATCTAGGGTCCTAGTGGAGTGTCAAAGTTGTGGGGGCAATGGCTTGTATTTTTTAATATACACTGAGCACTTTCTCTGCTTATAGTGAACATTTTTTAATGCAAGATGAACTTTTCTTTACAAACGGTGAACATTTTCTTAATATAATAAACTTTGGTAATATCCGTTGAACATATTTGAAATGCAAATTGAACAGTTTTGTACTATAGGTTGTTCAATTTTCTTACGATAAGGAATATTTGACTTAATTCGCGGTAATTTTTTTGTAATTTATGGTGACATTTTATTAATACACAGTGAGTTTCAAGATTATTATGGTGAATATTTCCTTAATACATGGTGAAATTTTTGTATTTTACAAAATGTTCAGCATGTATTAAAACTTATTGTGTAAAATCAATCTTGCATTCCAGAAACACTTGATTATTATGACAAAAGTTGAAGTTTTAATGCATTTCTAAATTTTATTATGATTACATAATTATTTTTAATACATGTTCTGCGCCATGTTTTTAAAATTTAATGCATTTAAAATTATCCAAGGCATGGTGGGGGGAGGCTATATTGACGGCATGTCATGTCCTAAATAAAGTTCCGAGAAAGGATAATGAGATCACTCCCTATGAGAAATGGGCGAAGAGAAGGACAACACTCTCGTACTTGCGTACTTGGGGCTGTTTGGCGAAAGTCAATGTGCCGATCCCCAAAAAGCGTAAGCTTGGACCCAAGACTGTGGATTGCGTTAATTTGGGCTACGCTAAGAACATCATTGGCTATAGATTTCTAGTAGTGAAATTTGAGGTACCTGACCAGAAGGTCGGCACAATTATGGAGTCTAAGGATGCTACATTCCTTGAGGATATTTTTCCTATGAGAGATACGCAAAGCACTTCTAGACAAGAATCTGAGGAGACTCCTGAGCCTGCCATTCCTATGGATTATTATGAACAAACACATGATGAAAATCCTGAGGAGGATGACGAGGAAACTCTTGGTAGGGGCAAGAGACAAAGGACTTCAAAGACCTTTGGTGATGATTTCTTTGTGTACCTCGTGGATGACACTCCCACTTCTATTTCATGAAATGTATGCCTCTCCAGAAGCTGACTACTGGAAGGATGCGGTCTGTAGCGAGATGGATTCCATCATGGCTAACGGGACATGGGAGATCACTAAGCGTCCCTATCGTTGCAAACCATTGGGATGTAAGTGGGTGTTCAAAAAGAAGCTTAGGCCCGATGGTACGATCGAAAAGTACAAGGCTAGGCTTGTGGCCAAGGGCTATGACCAGAAAGAAGAGGAAGATTTCTTCGATACTTATTCACCTGTGGCCAGACTGACCACCATTCGAGTATTACTCTCGTTAGCGGCCTCACATGGTCTTCTCGTCCACCTGATGGATGTTAAGACGGATTTTTTGAATGGAGAGCTAAACGAGGAAATCTACATGCAACAGCCAGATGGCTTTGTGATAGATGGTCAGGAAAGAAAGGTGTGTAGGTTGCTAAAATCTTTATATGGCCTCAAGCAAACACCTAAGTAATGGCATGATAAGTTTAATACAACTCTGACATCTGTTGGCTTCGTTGTTAATGAAGCTGACAAATGTGTATACTATCGCCATGGTGGGGGCGAAGGAGTTATATTGTGCTTGTATGTTGATGACATATTGATATTCGGAACCAACCTCAAAGTCATTGAGGAGGTCAAGTCAATTCCATCTCAGAACTTTGAGATGAAAGACCTTGGTGTGGCTGATGTTATCTTGAACATCAAGCTACTGAGAGAAAATGAGGGTGGGATTACACTTCTGCAATCCCATTATGTTGAGAAGGTGTTGAGCCGTTTTGGATACTCGGACTGCAAACCATCTCAAACACCATATGATCCTAGTGTGTTGGTTCAAAAGTTCGAAGGAACAACTAAGGATCAACTGAGATACTCTCAAATCATTGGTTCACTCATGTACCTAGCGAGCGCAGCGAGGCCTGACATCGCGTTTGCTGTGAGCAAACTGAGCCGGTTTGTTTCCAACCCGGGTGATGTGCATTGGCATGCTATTGAGAGAGTTATGCGCTATCTGAAGGGTACTATGAACTACGGACTTCACTATACGGGATACCCATCGGTAGTTGAAGGGTATAGTGATGCGAATTGGATCTCTGATGCTGATGAGATGAAGACCACGACCGGGTATATATTTAGTCTTGGAGGTGGCGCTGTTTCCTGGAAGTCTTGCAAGCAAACGATCTTAACGAGATCGACAATGGAAGCAGAATTAACATCATTAGACACATCTGGTGTCGAAGCAGGATGGCTTCGAGATCTTTTGATGGACTTGCCATTGGTTGATAAACCGGTTCCTTATGAAATGTGACAATCAGACTGTCATCACCAAGGTGAAGAGTTCAAAGGACAACATGAAATCCAACAAACACATAAGAATGAGATTAAAAGCTGTCAGAAAATTAAGAAACTCCGGAGTGATAGCGTTGGAGTATGTCCATACGACTAAGAATCTGGCAGATCCCTTTATAAAAGGGCTATCACGTGTTGTGATAGATAATGCATCGAGGGAGATGGGCATGAGACCCACATGAGTTGCCATGGTGGTAACACAACCTATGTGATCGGAGATCCCGTGAAGTAGGACCTGGGAAAACAAGAAAGTGGTGAACTGAGGAGAGTAACTATACTAACCCACTCCGTTGGAGATGCAATACTCTCGATACTGTATGGTAGGATGACTATTGTCTTAATGTGTTCCAAAGCTTATGTAAGCAAGATGCTATTCTATAGAACGATCTTTGGAGGACCACACCTATGTGAGCCCGACTGCTGGTCACAGTCTATGAGATTGGGGTGATCTCTAGTAAGCTCATGAATAGGCCAGGAGTGTGACTTATATGCTCCACCCGAGGGGTCAGCCTTCGGCAACCTAGTACTAGTAAGACATGTGGTGAAACTTCTTTACGCGAAACTGACAATTCAAGGCATAGTCCATTGTTCAGTTGTCAAGGAGTGTAGCTGTTTGCTGTAGGTGAAGTTTAACATTAACAGGTCTTCACTGAAACACTGGTATATCGAAACAGCAATTGGAACAGAGGACACAATGGGCCCTCGAGATCTGGTGGGGGATTGCTGAAATTTGGGATGGGCTTTAGGCCCATATAGCAATTTCTGGAAAGTCTCTAAGGGCCCATGTGGGTTTATTGGCACTAGGTGGAGTGGGAAGTTTAGTCCCACCCCGGAAGTGGAAGAGGAGTTGGACCTCCTTATAAGGGTTTCTCTTCTACATGCTATTGGAGCTTGAGAAGATAAGAGGCCCTCGCGCACTCCTCCTCCGTCGCCCGCCTCGTCACGACGCGCCGCGCCGCGCCGCGGTTTGCGGGATTGAGCCGAGTCGAGCTTACACCTACGCGCTTATTTTTGCCAGTCACTAACGGAGAGTTCTTTGACAGCTGGGCCACGATCCGAGACGTCGGATCGTGGGCTGTTATGGACTCGGACGTGGGTCGAGCCCACGTCTCTCCACGCGGCTGCACCTATATAAGTGTGCGGTGTCTCCTAACCCTAGCGGTCACGATCAGATCGCATCGCATCTGCTCCACGCGCACGCCCACTGTCGTTCCTTTGCTGCTGCTACCGCCGGTGACTCCATCCCGTCTGCCGCGTACACGGTACACGGGAGAGCAGGTCTCGGAAACCCCGCCCTTTCGGTTCCTGTACGGGAGAGGGGCGAATAGGTTTTTGGGAAGCGACTACGCGACTGCTCGCTGTTCGTCTACTTCCTCTACGTCCGCGTCGCCCTCATCATCACCATGTCTACCGACGCCGAACGTGCCGCCGCCGAGAAGCTTGAGGCTGACAAGAAGGCCGCCGAGGACGCCGCGGCGGCTTCTGCATGGCCTACTGGAGGATACAACGCCTATATCCCTCTCATGATTATTTCCGTATTAGCAATACTAGTATTATGTGTAGATCTGTCTACTGTTTGCGTAGTACGTGCTCGTTTAGATCAGTATTAGTATGTTGCTAATTCTGTCAATGCCATGCTAGTCATCTATTTATGGATTAAATTAGTCAAAAAATTGCCTGTTTACTCAACAGTGCGCTGCTTGCTCCCAATCCAGATCTCTGGGTGGAACATGATAGGGACTAGAGGAGAGAGGTACACGGAGGAGAGGGCCCACGAGGCTCCCCTTTTCTTCTTACGGAGCCTTAACCTTGAACCTAATGTTTGACACAAGAAAAACATCTAAAACTCCGGGGAGAAGGAAAGAAGGGAGTGTGTTTCTCTCATACGCCGGGAAAGGAGAAATGAGTATGCGGGCGTGCCAGTGCACCGTAGTACACAAAGAAAATAAGGTACGGGAAACATGTATTTCATTAATCTCGTTGGAGAAATAAAATTACAAGATCCCATAATAAAAAGGTGCGCTCCATGGCCTACTAGCGCGGCTGGGCTGACTATGGCGATTATGTGATCTCCTGGTTCCCGGGGCCTCGGAAGACTCCCGGTTAATTACTCCTGCGGGTTGCTCCGCGAGATACCTCCGATTGAGCTGTGTGGTCGTCTTCGTCGTCTTCGCTTCGCGTTCTCCATGCATGATGATGGTGATGTGTGTGTGGGCGGCGGCAGAGCCCGTGTCCTCGTCGGTGCTGTGCCGCGTGTAGCTTAGCCTTTGCGGTGGCCACGCTCGCCCTCGCCGTCGTGCCTCGTCGGTCTTGGCGGCGTTGGAGGAGTTGTTGTTGGGGTAGAATGGATCACGCTCGGCTCGGACTTCTCGACGACCAGTAGCTTCTCGGGGTGTACAAGGGTCAACGCCCTACGGGAGTAATTGTCGATGGAGACCGGTGTCGGTGTATGATCGCCGCATTGCTCGTGCCAGCATGGCCTGAGTGGTCGACACCTCGTCCCAGCCAGATGCCGAGTCCACGGCAGTCGGCGTCGTCTCACGAGTTCGTAGAGGAGCAGTGTTGTCGTTGAAGTCGCGTCGCTCGCCGTCGCATCTTGTTTTCGGACCAGATAGACATACTTCTCTTCATCCCCCGGCGAGCAGGACGCGGGCATCGCCCTGGTGCGGCACCATCTTCTAAGAAGGCCACAGACCGCCACGTGGTCGACATAAGCTTCTTCCTGCTCGGATGACGACAACGAACTAAATGTCTTCGTCTCCTCTAAGCGCTCGATGTAGACGATGGTGATGATGTTGCAGCACGTAGGAGAGCTTGGTCACGAGTCATCTCGCGTGAGTGCTCCGATGGCTTTTCCCGTCGACGAAAGGTTGACAAACAGCCATCAAATGACTACGTGCATGGCCCATGCACGCGCAATGGCCACTTCGTGGTGCACAGCAACACAAAGATGATTTCACCGGCAAGAGGTAGACTAGTAACTTAGCGACAAGGCTAGGCATCTGTCATCATATGTGGCCGTCTCCAGTGATTGCCAGCCGGCGATCAGTCTTCACGCGTGCACTGGTGCTGGGCCTTATACGTGCACCTGCACGTAGTGTACTCCGTCTCACGATGTTCAGCTGTTCTCCGTGTGCACCACAGGCGGCCATACCCAGCGATGGTACTCGGAAGAATGGCACCATCCAGGTCAGCCGAGGTGTGGGAGAGGCACTGCGCCGGCATCAAAGTTAGGCCTCGTCATCCTCGACCAAGACACAGGGCAGTATCTCCGCGGCTTCGTCCTTCAGGGCACGAGCTCGATGTCGCGGGCGAAGGGTGTGTGATGATGGCTATCTTCGTGGCATCCACCTCCATGGCAGCGGCTTGGCGACGTCGGCGGTGGGCGGCGTCTCGGCAAACTCTCTGTCAACACCTTCACCGCGCCACATTGACAAGGTAGATGTGAGTGGTGATGGTGATTTGTGTGCCGTTGGCCTCGATTGCTGGCTTGGTGAAAACGAGCCCCGGCGACTCGTCGTCTCCGTCGAGGGGTGGTGAGTAGGGGCGGCATCCGTGGCGTCGACGCCCGGGGCATCAAACTTGGTGGTGTCAGCATCCGTAGCGTGGGCTTGGTGAAGTCGAGCTCCGGCGGCGCATCATCTTCGTCGAGCGTTGGTGAGTGGGGTCGGCCTCCATGGCGTCGACCTCCGGGACATCGACCTAGGTGGCGTCAGCGTCCATAGCACGGGCTTGGTGAAGACAAGCTCCTGCGACGTGCCGTCTTTGTCGAGCGGTGATGAGTGGGGGCGGCCTCCGTGGTGTCGACCTCCAGGGCATCGACCTTGGTGGCGTCAGCGTCCATAGCACAGGCTTGGTGAAGACGTGCTCCGGCTACGCATCGTCTTCG
>NC_057800.1:740139524-740141241 GCF_018294505.1 Triticum aestivum
CGGGGCATCGACCTTGGTGGCGTGAGCGTCCATAGCGCGGGCTTGGTGAAGACGAGCTCCGGCGACGCGCTGTCTTCGTCAAGCGGTGATGAGTGAGGGCGGCCTCCGTGGTGTCGACCTCCGGGGCATCGACCTTGGTGGCGTCAGCGTCCATAGCGCAGGCTTGATGAAGACGAGCTCCCGGCGACGCATCGCCTTCGTCGACCTCATCTTCCAGTCCGGCGGCTCCATCTCCAGCGGCGGTCCGATCGTGCGAACTTCGCGTTCGGCAACGCTTCCGGCTTGTGTGCGTGCATGCTATATGCGTGGAAGAAAGAGAGAAGTGAGATTAGTTAGACAATCCTTTTACCCTCCGGGAACATGAGTTTGGCCCCCATGGTGATTTGGCGGCTCCTCCTCGCCTTGCTCCCGGGATGCAGCCGCCTGAAACTCCGCCAGAGGCGATCCACTCGGCCTCCGGCCGCTGCGTGAGGACCCTACGTACGTGCTTCCCTCGGCCTGGCCGTGAGTCCCAATCGATGGGTGCGTGGGTTGTGGATGGATGGATTGCTGCGTGATTTGATGGATGGATGTGTGCGTGAGATGACCAATGGATGCGTGCGTGCGTGCCTTGAGAATGGGTGTGTGCCTGAGTCGCCTCTCCCGTCTCTGAGGAACCTGCTAAGGAAATGAAAAGAAGAGGGTTGTTGCATGTGCATGCATCTCGAGCCCAGGATGCTCGTCGTGTACGATGCGCCCTGCAGCATATCGCCGCCACGGGCGAGTCTCCCACGTGTGCTTGCGCCCCTCTCTCTCGGCTGGGTGCCCCTTGGCGCACGCGCGGCCGCATGGGCGCGCCCTCCGATCTCCTCGACGCTGCCACCAGAGGCGCGTCTCCGCCTTGTCTTCTCTCCTGATGTTTGTCTGTGCGGCACTCCTCCTCCTTCTTCCGGTTGTTCTTCTTGTGTAGAACCTGATGGATGGAAGACATAGTAACAAATAGAATTAGTCAACGGGGCTTGGTCTGCTCCGGTTTCTTCATCTCCTCGGACGCCTGCATGCTCGCCGTGGGCAGGCCGCCGCCGTCGCTGGCGTCTCTTCCTCCTCGGCCATCACATCTGGTGTATGGTTTGCGATCGCGCGGTCGTGGACGCGCCGTCGCCTCCTGGGGCGTTCCTTCTGGATCCCTCCTGGTGCCTCCTGGTGCGAGGCCTCCCTGCCCAAGTGGTGTTTGTGGACCCTTGTACGTGTATGTGGTTCCTCGCCTGATACACAAGAGAGATAGATGAGATAGATGAATGTATTTATTGTTAGTTAACCTGAGAGATGGTACTCCATGTTGTATCTTGACACGCCAATCCGCTTGCCGCTGCCGTCCTCCTTGTCACCGGCGCAGCCGCCGGATAGGCAAGGGTGCGTGTGTGTGCGCAAGGGCGCCGGCGCCAGCCACGTCCTCGAGACTTGACGTGTGTTGCCGCCACAGCGGCGAGCGCGTCACTCGCCGTGGTTGCCCTTCGGCCCCTCAAGGCTTATCTGCATCTGCATGTTGACGCTGCCGCCATCGGGCGCGTCTTCTCTTGGTGCGTCCATCCCGATCTCGTCGATGCTGCCGCGAGGGCGCATCTCCTCTCCGTCTTCTGTCTCTCACCCACCTGAAAATCAGGGGGGGCCGAAGTTAATTAGTTAGGCAGTTTACGTTAGTCTTCGTAGGCCTTACGTAGATGTAGGATTATTGCCC
>NC_057800.1:740141678-740145223 GCF_018294505.1 Triticum aestivum
TTCCTTTGGCTGGATGTGTGCATTTATAAGCAGGAGGAGATAGGCGTTGCGCGTACCCTCGGCTGTTCGGCCGCTCCGATCTTCTTGGCCAAGGCGACGTCTGAGTTATCTTATCTTTCTCCCGTGCTTATCTTCATCTGCAAAAGAAAACAACTCTGCAGGTGGGTCAATCTATTTGCCAAACGAGTGACTTTTGGCCGTCTCGGAGGTTCATCAAGGGTATTCGGGTGTGTACGCGCGCTTGCCGGTCGGGTATTTTGTACGCAGTTGTGCGTGTCGGTCGTGGCGGCCGATGCGTACAGGCAAAGATGTGCACATTGCTGCTATACCTGGTCTTCACTGCATGCTTGTAGTACGTGGTCATTCCTTTTATTTGTGCCATGCACCACGTACAAGGATATGCATGCATGCTCCTTGTATACACATATTCTTCTCTTTATCCTGCACTCAAGAGAAGCATCCTACAATAATAATTCAATCATATGGGTTAGTCATATAAAAGCGAGAAAAAAGCAAATCATGGGATGATTCTTTTTTACTACAAAAAGTATTTGACTTTTCTGCTTTGGTACAAAATCACGTCGAACACCTAACTTTGCACGTACATGTCGAATGAAAGCCTACATGGTGGACTGAATTTTTGCACGATGATTCCTTCCACATGGACCTAGCCGAACAAGCCAATACTGTAGGTGTACATGGAGGAAAAAATAAATCTTTCACGTGTATGCAATTTTTTCATGTAACTTGCTTTGAAATATCTTAGATATATTATATGAACATATTTAAAATAATAAAATAGTATATATAGTACCACATGGTAGTATATGAGATATGTGGGGTAACTACCACCGGGTGGTAGGATGGATTTTCCCTATATATATATATATATATATATATATAGACACACACACACGTACATCACCAAACGTATGTACTTATACGTCGCTTATGTATGTCGTAAAGCTTGTAAACTAACGAAGTCAGAACTCCCCACTGTTCAATGGATACATTGTCTTTACTGGATATCAGATACGCCAAAAATCGTTGGTAAGCTAAAATATCTACGCGGTTGTTGTGGCAAGTCGATGTTATGATGATGTTAAGATGAATCAGACATTTCTCCACTATAGAAACAATTTTAATAGGTAAGCATGCAAACAAATATGACAACTTTATCGTATAAATTCTAAATAAGATCAAAAGAAAATTACTATCCCTAAGTAATTATTTTTTCACAGCTAAATTTGATAGCAAAATTTTATTTAATAACACGATTTAGAATAATAAGTAGAGGAAAATAGCATCAATTTTTCACAAAAGTTAGTATGTAGCTCTGACAAAATGTACATATATAACATAAGGGTAGTAGAATTATATACACTTTTTGAACTAATGTTGTAAATTAGCATAACACTAAAAGCGATATCAAATATTTTCTCTCTTTTGTCTATTTCCACTTATGAACAGAAATCATAGATATGGATCTGGTAGGGGAAGGAATGGAGAAGGGTGTTTGATGTTTTGTTTTCTCCCGTTGCAACCCACAGGCCCATATACTATTCAAGAACAAACACAATCCCAAGGTAAATGGAATGGAGAAGGGTGTCTCATAAAAATGTCATCAACACAATGAACATGGAATCCCAAGGTAATAACAAACAGTTTTCATAAACAAACACAATCCTATTCGAAAAACTCATAATATCATGACGCTCTTTAATTATCCCAAAATAAATTGACTTATACAATACCAACCTACGTAACACTGTTTCCCATGGATACAAGCGCAGGCACAGCTTACAAAAGTGAAAACATAATAATCCATTATTGCATCAGCTTACAGAAGTGAAACAAAAGCATCCGTTATTATGAGCTTAACAAACGCATCTAGCGTGGAAGGCTAGCAGATGCCATGAACTCTACCTCCAAGCTATAACAGCCTCCTGACTGCACGTCGGCTCTCTCACCCAATCCCGCCGCAGAAGATTGGCAAGCAGCTCTAGTTCTTTGAGTTAATGACCTTGGTTGCATCTGCTCTTCATTCCTCGGATCTGACTGAGATGATTCCGTCTGTTTTGCCCGTAGAGCCTGTAGTTCCGTCTCCACCTGTTTCATGGTCGGTCTTTCTTCACCATGCAGTCTTAAGCATCGCTCTGCAAGAGAGGCGACACCATTGATCTCTTCCTCAGTTGCCTCCTCCAGGACCTGTGAACTAACAATACCCATGACTCTCCCCTCACTGAACTCCTGGAGAAAATAGCTTGACAGGCCCACGATGGTGCCTGATTCACTTGTAAAAACAGGCTTCTTTCTAAGAAGCAACTCCACTAGTACCACACCAAAACTGTACACATCGCTCTTTCCGTTCAGCTGTCGGGTATGGAAATACTCTGGATCTAAGTATCCAAATGTACCTTGCACATTCGTGACAACGTGTGTTTGATTAATTGGGACCAGTCTGGATGCACCAAAATCTGACACTTTAGTTGTGTGATTCACATCCAAGAGTATATTTGAGGACTTCACATCACGATGGAAAATTGATATTGAAGCTGAAGAATGGAGATAAGATAGAGCTCCTGCTGTTTCCAGGGCAATCCTTAAGTAATCTCCCCAAGACAGAAAAAAATCATTACTTGTATCTGCATGAAGAACTTCAGATAGTGAACCACTAGATACATAATCATACACTAGCAGTGGAACCTCGGTTTCGAGACAACATCCAAAGAGCTTCACAATATTTCTGTGGTTTATCTGAGTGAGGACTGCAACCTCATTGATGAATTGATTGATCTCAGACTGCTCAATGACCTTAGACTTTTTTACTGCAACAACACGCTGATCAGACAATATGCCTTTGTAAACCATGCCATGCCCCCCACGTCCGATGATACGTGCAGGATCAAAGTTGTTTGTTGCCTTCTCTAGCTCTTCTAACGAGAAAATCTTTGTATTATCATTTGCAGTTTCATCAGATGATATCAATGTTTCTAGGAGAAGACCTTGGTTCTTTCTGAAATAGTTCTTCCGTAGTTGCTTTTGAACATTCTTTTTCCACCTACGAGTGAAAAATACTGCACTGAAGCTCAGAAGTAGAACGCCGAAACCACATGACAGCCCAATAATTATACCTGCAGGCACTAATCTCTTTTAATATTTCTGATATGTCTTGTATATCATAAATTTAACAATAATAGTCTTACCTAAGAGCAGAGGCTGTGGTTTTGTTCTAGTACACTGCATCTTTAATGGATCATACTCAGTCTTGCGAGGACATTTAGTACAATAGAAGCTTCCTACGGTATTATGGCAGATCCCTTCACAACTGTCCCGTTGAAGGCATTCATTGATGTCTGAAATTAACAAGATGCATATTAAGATGCATCGACAAAATCTATAACATGCAATTAACTTAAGCCTACCTGAATGACAAAACCAAGTAGAAGTAGCAAAAATAAAAATCTCTGTCTAATAAAATTTCTAAAATAGCACGTGTTTTTACATTCCAACTGTAGACGGAGGGGGGCTTACATTTGTAAGCG
>NC_057800.1:740145564-740166151 GCF_018294505.1 Triticum aestivum
TTTTGATGTATGGATTTCCTTGGAAGCCATCTGAGCATTTACAGCGGTAACCAGCATAGACCCCTTCAGTTGTTACTTTCATACACTTGCTGTTCGTACTCACACAAGCATATCCAGATCTATTCTGTTGGGCCTCTGCACAACTCAGATTAGCAGCAACCCAATTCAGAGAGAAAAATAACCCATGTGCAGAAAAAAGACCATTAGGATATAATACAAACAACAGGGAATTCCCCGATTGTTGGTCCAGAATGGTGCCATTAATGGTCCCTTCATCAACATTTACGTCAGTAACCTGATTGTTCTCGAACATGACCAGGGCAGCTGATGATGTCGTATTTGTGCAGTTGAGGTGAAACTCTTTCCTGGCAAAGCAACCCTCCTCTAAGCCGAAGGGGAATTGCACACTAGTGTTACCACACCGACGTGTACAATTTGCCCTGGTCGGAGTTGGATTATACCCTGGTTTGATCAGTAAAAGGTTAGAATGGATGAATTCCCAAAATACGTAACAGCTGTACGCTTGGTCTCGATTAGGAAAATGGGACTCACCTCTATCGTTGGAGCAACCATCTACAATGTAGGGGTTGCCTGTATAGGCAGTCCTACACTTGCAGGTGTAGCCATAGCTTGGGCCAATTATGCACGCGGCATCTTTGATGCAGAAATCGGTTGCGCTATCAGTGCACTCGGCATACTCGCTGATACAGGCATAGTCTGTCCTGTTTTGCTTGGCAGCAACACAGTTGAATTTGTCAACTATCTGCCACGATAGCTGAAAGCCACTCAGCCCATCATTAGTTATGCTGATTCTATCCCACAGTTGAGAGGTCTGGTTAGAGCGTGCATCAATGTTGCTTTGGCCGTGGTTTGAGCCAAATTTGAACTGAAAACTGACGCTACCGTAGCCTTTAATACGACAGCATCCGAATGTATTTTTACAGTTGTGCATAGCTACCATCTCTGGGGTTCTTGGATCCAGACATGCAGTGCGGCATTTCAACGTGGTGGCATTGTCTTCGACAGAGTATACCTCCATGCCACAGCTGGTAATGTTTAGAACAATGGACTCAAGAGAGAAGGAACCCCCAGGTGGTTTCAAAGAATAGTTGTACACATTGACACCAGATTTCATGTGGATGGTATGCAAGAAGGAGGCATGGATAGTGTTATAAACAGAAAGAAGGTTGTCGAGTTTGATCACCTCGGTGATGCCATCATGCAAGAAGAGCTTGGGGGGCTGAGCGGTGTCGTTGCAAATGAGGTTGAAGTCAGGCCCACGGGAGCACCTGGATCCGATGCCGAAGGGATAGGCGAAGCTCAGGTTGCCGCAGCTCGTTGGGCAGCCAGCAAGTGTGCCACCGGTACGTGATGGTTGCGCCCAGTTCCCCTCAGGGCTCTGCTGGCTTGTTACAACTCCAGATGCTAGAGCCGTTGGCTGTCCTAGTGACCCGACTACCAACAGATAGAACATTATCGGGAAGATGCCCATGATCGATCTACAGTTCCACACTACACCTTGCGCTAGAGAAGTTCAGGTCAGGCAGCAGTGGCTTCTCTTCTAGGTACCACTTTCATGACTGCCTCCCTAATGCATATATATCAATGGTCACAGCTGAGCCAAGGAAGACATGAAGAGGATTCGTATGGACGTCCATGTGGTGTGCTTTGGTGGCATGTGGAAGGAGATGCCTCGTACATGCCCATGTGGATGTGGCAGTGCTGGTACATTTGATAGGATGTAAAGTAGAAGACCATGACTATCAGTCCGTGACATTGTAACTTTGTAAGTCGTGCTGCAGGAAGAAATCAACAAGTCTGTCTATTAATAAAGGAGCTAATCTACGCCTGTTCCTGATAAACCACGTTACAAATTTCCCTCGTGGATTTTCTGGGTTTCCAAATGTTTGCTCTAGACAAGAAAGGCATTAAAAATGAGCACGCTAGAACGTGGCGAAAGCCTTTTTCAGTAAATGAGCACGCTACAACATGAAAAAGGGAACCACAGATGAAACTCACCAGTAGTAGGTAGGCCATCGGTAGAACGTGGAACCGTTCCATGCAAACTGTTGTGAATCTTCAGTCCCCACCTGGTGGAGACAGCCTAACTGATATGTTCCAACCAAGCTAGGTGACCATAACTGAAACCATCACCAACATTAAGAAGCCAAATTTAGATAAGCTAGCAGAGCTAACTAAGCAACGGTAACTAAAGTCCATTCCAATTTAGGCGTTGCTTTCTCAAGATGCAACCAAGAACACAGGGTAAACATTGTGATTGCTGGAGATAAGCTGCAGACAAAGAATCAGGTACATGACTGCAATGATTATTCTGAACATATTCCAAGAATCTGGTTGGTCTGGTCCCTTGTGCGGGCGTTGTTCCAGCGCGGAGAAGGGCTACACAGCTCAAGTACGTGAGAACCTTTGAGTGCAAAGAAGACTTGAGCGCAAAGCTGATGAGGCATGTCGGATCACCAAGCACTGTGTAGGAGCCAGGGGTTTCCCACCGTCGTTTCGTCCCACCATTGCCGTTTGCTTATGCTGCAACCAAGAAGCACAGCCATGGTAAAAAATCTGACACATTTTTTTTTCGAAAAGGAGGATTCCCCGGTCTCTGCATCAGAACGATGCATACGGCCACATTTATTAAAAAGAGTAAACAAGGTGTTAAAGTCTGCAGACAAAAGGATCGGCAAGCTCACACAGAGCCTCCATGCCAAAACAAAAAGCCTAACAAGCCACAACCGGCTGGCAAATTAACAGATAGGTAAACTAATCGCCTATCCTATTACATGACCGCCATCCAAACCGGTTGAAGATATCCCGCGCTACCATCTCCCACCGGACAGATCCAGTAACCAAACGCTTCCTGGCCTCCATCGGAGTGAGTAAGGACCACATACGGATCAGCGCAGTAGCCCTGAATAAAACCTGTAAAAAATGAATAGTTGTTGTTCTGTTAAAAGCCAAATCATTTCTGCAGTTCCAAATTGCCCATAACAACGCACAAACTCCTACACGAATGTGTCTAGCTATTTCGGAGTCTATCCCAGCAAGCCACGTCCCGAATAACGTGTTGACCGAAGTCAGGGGAGTAATGTTAAAGGCAATTTGTACAGAGCGCCACAAGCCTCGTGCCAACGGACAGTCAAAGAAGAGGTGCTTGATGGTCTCCTCCCGATCACAGAAACTACACCTAGTAAAACCTGTCCAGTTACGCTTAACTAGATTGTCCTTTGTTAAAATTACTTGTTTATGTACAAACCACATAAACACTTTAATCTTTAAGGGGACCTTAACTTTCCAAACCTCTTTGGAACTAGGAATCACAGTTGAGTTAATAATATCAATATACATCGATTTAACTGTGAACTCCCCAGATCTAGTAAGCTTCCACCACAACTGATCGGGCTGAGGATTTAACCGAACCCCCATCAATCTCCGAACCAAGTGAAGCCATGCTTCCCATCGTTCACCCACAAGCACCCTCCTAAACTGAAAATTGAGCAGAATGGACTGCAGAACGTGGCAACAAGAGCCTCACGGCGCTGAACAATACGATAAAGGGACGGATACTGGGTCGCCAAAGGCGCGTCGCCAAGCCACGTATCCTCCCAAAATCGAGTGTCATTACCATTACCGACAATACACCTAGTTCTGTTAAAGAAGGTGGCTTTGATTCTCATGAGCCCCTTCCAGAACGGCGAATCATTTGGTCTCATAGTGACCTAGGACAAGGTCTTGGACTGCAAATATTTACTGCGTAGGATCTGCGCCCATGTTGCCTCCGTCTTAAGTGCCAACTTATACAACCACTTACTGAGCAGGCATCTATTCTTGACTTCTAGATTTTCAATACCAAGCCCCCCCTGATCCTTTGGTCGACAGATAATATCCCATTTGGCCAGTCGGTATTTTCTCTTAAGTTCATCACTCTGCCAAAAGAATCGGGATCGATAGAAGTCCAGCCGTTTCCTAACCCCGACTGGGACCTCAAAGAAGGATAAGAGGAACATAGGTAAACTCGTGAGCACCGAGTTAATAAGGATCAACCGGCCTCCATAAGACATGAGTTTTCCCTTCCAGCAACTCAGTTTCTTCTCAAACCGATCCTCTATGCACTTCCACTCGCTGTTTGTTAGCTTACGGTGGTGAATGGGAATACCTAGATACGTAAAAGGTAGAGCCCCAACTTCACAACCAAACAATTGTCTATATGCCTCTTGTTCATCTTTGGCTCTACCAAAGCAGAACAACTCACTTTTATGGAAATTAATCTTAAGCCCCGTCAATTGTTCAAATAAGCATAATACTAACTTCATGTTTCTTGCTTTGGCCAAATCGTGTTCCATAAAGATGATAGTATCATCAGCATACTGCAGGATGGACACACCACCTTCAACCAGATGAGGCACCAAGCCACCCACCTGGCCGGCCTCTTTTGCCCTTCCTATCAGGATCGCCAACATGTCCACCACAATATTGAATAATATTGGAGACATAGGATCGCCTTGTCTCAATCCCTTATGCGTTTGGAAATAATGCCCTATATCATCATTCACTTTAATTCCAACACTCCTTTTTTGCGTGAATGCTTCCACCTGGCGTCGCCAAGCTTCATCAAAGCCCTTCATGCGTAAGGCCTGTTGAAGGAACGACCATTTGACTTTATCATATGCCTTCTCGAAATCCACTTTGAAAATAACCCCATCAAGTTTTTTCGTGTGGATCTCATGGAGTGTTTCATGAAGGACCACCACCCCTTCCAGGATGTTCCTGTCCGGCATGAACGCTGTTTGAGTAGGCTGCACCACGGCATGCGCAATCTGTGTTAGCCTATTCGTCCCAACCTTGGTAAAAATTTTGAAACTGACATTCAGGAGACAGATAGGCCGAAATTGCTCGATTCCCACGGCCTCTGTTTTCTTAGGAAGCAGGGTTATTGTTCCAAAATTAAGCTGGAAAAGCTGCAAATGTCCCGAGAATAAATCATGGAACATCGGCAACAGGTCCCCTTTAATAATATGCCAGCATTTCTTATAAAACTCAGCCGGGAAACCATCCGGCCCGGGTGCCTTATTATTTTTCATCTGGGAAACGGCCTCGAAAACCTCCTTTTCCGAAAAAGGGTCGATTAATATATCGTTCTCCACCGCAGTGAGTTGAGGTACATCTTCGATTCTAGACTCATCCAGAGACACACAGTTCTCCTCTGGTGGTCCGAACAAACGTTTGTAGTACTCAGTAATGTAAAGCTTCAAATTATCCTGCCCGATAATTGTACCCTCATCTTGTTCTAGCTGGAAGATTCTCTTCTTCCTATGTTTGCCATTTGCAATCATATGGAAGAATTGAGTGTTCGCGTCCCCCTCGACCACTCTTCGTACCTTGGCCCGCAGAGCCCACTTTAACTCTTCTTCCCGAAGCAGTTCTTTCAACCTCTTCTCAGCGTCAAGCTTAGTATGAAACTCGTTGGCTGGCAACACCGTGGTTTCTGCTTTTACATCTAAGGACTGAATGAGGGCAAGGAGCCGTTCCTTCTCAACCCTATATATCCCACTGAGATGTTTAGCCCAACCACGTAGGAAACTTCTCAGATGCCTAATCTTATTCTGCCAGCGCTCAAGCGCATTCCTACCGCCTGCTTCCTTAGCCCATTCTCTGGCTACGATATCCAGGAAGCCTTCTCTTTCAAACCACGCAAGCTCGAATGAGAACAAATTCTTGTTGCCCGAATAGGTAGCCCCACCAGAGTCAAGAAAAAGAGGCGTGTGATCAGAAATCCCGCGAGAGAGAGCCTGAACAGTTACGAAGGGAAACTTCTGTTCCCATTCGACACTTGCGAGTGCCCTATCCAACTTTTCAAATGTTGGATTTGGCATGGCGTTGGCCCAAGTAAACTTCCTACCTGAAAGCTCAATCTCTCTCAGATCCAAGCTTTCTATGATAGTGTTGAACATAAACGACCATCTCCCGTCAAAATTATCATTGTTCTTCTCGTCACACCTCCTAATAATGTTAAAATCACCCCCAACGAGAATGGGGAGCTGCTCAGAACCACAAACTCTAACCAGGTCGGCCAGGAAGTCCGGTTTTAATTCTGCCTACGCGGCGCCATACACCGCCACCAGAGCCCAGTCAAAACCGTCGACCTTGGATCGCAGACTGAATTTTACAGCAAAATCTCCCATGACCACACTTCGAACTTCGAGAGAATTGCATCGAACACCAAGTAAGATCCCTCCCGATCTCCCTCGCGGCAGCAGACAATGCCAGTCAAACTCAATACCCCCCGATAGAGTGTTAAGAAAGTGTGGTGAGAAATTTGCTCTACCAGTTTCCGACAACGCAATAAAATCCAATCTATGCTCGACGGATGCCTCTGCAAGAAATCTTCTTTTAGCCAAGTCCTTAAGACATCTGCTATTCCAAAAGATTCCTCTCATATCTCGTCGTGAAATTTTTTAGCGGTGCGGATCCTAGCACTCCTACGCACAGCAGACGTTGGGTAAATCTTGCGCTTCCATTTGCGCTTAGGGCCGGTCCTCTCATCCACCCGGTCCTCACTCCCCGTTTCAGGGGGACCAACAACATCCATCTCTACACTCTCATCCTCCTCCTCCGTCTCCGGGAGGGGAGGTGCGAGATCGGCGCAAAAATTATCAAGCACCTGAACTCCCAAGGCATCAATCTCGGAATCATTCATGGGTTTGACGGCAACTAAGTTTCGAACCATATCTAAAGCCCTCTCGGCTTCTAGATCTAGCAAATCATTGATGGAGTTAGAAATTTCACCCTCATTATTACCTAGTGAAATCCCTAGTTGGTTTGCATTATGAACAATCTCATCATTCGAAAAATGCAAAATTGAATTAGAGGTATTGACCGACATACCAGTAGTGACCTGGACGTCACGAAACTTGGCCGCCCTCACGGCGCACCGTTGCTGCATGTCGTCCACCTCCGGACAGCCCTGAAGACGGCAGCTCAACCGTCGTCCCTCAGACGCCTAGTCCGGAATCCCGCCGAACTGAATAACCTCCTCCTGAGTGAGGTTGCCTGGGGATTGACCGCCTGTCACCCCCCGAACCAGCAGCTGCTCCCCCCGGGTGGGAAAGGGCGCCGAGTCAACTGATGGGGAACCAAAGGCCACCTGCCCCTGCTCCCCATCCACCCCAGACCTTCGGTCAGTGGTGATCGCCGGCGCCAACGGTGGGGCGGTCCCCCTGGGCGCGGAAGGTGGAGAGGGTCCCGGGGCCACCCGCCCCAAGCTCCCTTCATAGGCCGGTCCGGCCACCTGCAAAATCGGTCCAGCGACCGGTGAAGAAGGCGCCGAGGCCTGCCGCCCCGACCGCCCTCCCGAAGGTATCTCCACCCTCTCGGTCACACCGACCTGAGTGAGAGGAGAAGTGGGCGCCGAGACCACCTGCCTCGACCCCCCTGCACAGCTGGGAACCATCACCTGTAGTTCCGCCGTCTCAACACAATCCGGCGAAATCTCTATCTCCGAAATGTCCTCCGCGCTAGAATCCTCCATTCCCGGGCCCTCAAAGTCCAACGCGGGTAGAGAGTGCTCAAAATCATCAAAAGACTCCACTCGCTCGCTCCAAAGCCTGGGAGGTGCAGTAGCAGGCTCAATAGATCCAAACCTCAGAGTGGTAGACGGCACTGAAGCAGCATGCGCCGTCCCAACTCCGGTCGTCTGAGCATCAAACCCCGGTCTCTTGGACATCTCTCGTCCAGGATCAGTGGCCGGAGCCTCCTTAGCTCCTGCACTCTCATCATCGTCGTGCATATCAACATCAGTGGCAGCGGGTGCCTCAGCAAACAAGTTGTCATCCTCAAACTCAATCTTAAGGTTGTAGACTTGGCCTCGATAGGCCCACTTGACCACATCAGGCACAAACTCAATGTCCAAAATGCTGACCAGTAAGCGAGCAACCCCATGAGCTCTAGTAAAGGCCATATCCACACGGTCAGTCTTTCCCACCATGATGCCCAAACTCGCAACTACCCTAGCATCCTGCATAGGTTTGGAAGGAACTCCCGAAAACCGTAACCAAGCCTGGGTAAGAGGTGTACCCTGAGTTTCAATCAACTTCCACTCGTGGAACTCAAGAATGCCCTCAGTACCTGGCACTTTGCACAACCCAAAACTCAAGAGCCTCTGTAAATCCTCCACTATCGGGAACTCAACCCTGAACAAGTTCGCCTCTAGACTGACAAGCTCCCAATGAAAATCCCCTGGGGCCAGCTCCTGGAGCCGCTGCAAAATCTGGGTCTCAGAGACTTCTCCTTTAGTTACTTTAACAATCCCAGTTGTCACACTTTGAACCACATCAGTAACCTCCCTCTCGGTCGGAGACTCAAAGAATGTGAGTTCAGCACAATACACACCATACATCATAAGGTTCGGTACCTGCTCCCTCAAAAGCGGGCAAACCCCCGACTGGTGGGCTGGCTTGCCACACGAATCGCATAAAACAGCCACACACTCAACAATGAAATGGCCCTTATCACCACAACGGTAGCATAACATCCTTCCTTTCTTGCGCGCATACTTGGCTGCTCTGTCTTCTACCGACATAGACCCACTATCACCATTAGCAGGGACCACCACGTCAGCCAGTGCCGTTACCACCTCCATAGCCTAGCAAGACAACTCAGGTTCTGCAGAAACCTCGCCAACAGGTGTCTGGTCCACAATAACAGGATGCTGTCGTGGACGATAACGGCCACCACGGTAACCTCGGCAACCACGGTTACCACGGAAGCCACCGCGGTTACGATGAGCCGGTCCAGACGCCCCTTCGACGAAACCGCCCGTTGGCCCCAAGAATGGCCTCTCGGCCAAGCCATCGCTCTGTCCGGCATACCCCCGTCCACCACCCGTAGACGAGGATCCCCGGTGTTGTCCCTCTCCATACGCATTATATCCATCATCACCCCACTGTCCATGAGGCGCCGATTGAACATCACCACTAGCAGAAACCTGCGGCGCCTGTGCTTGCTACAACACCGGCAGTGTCGAGTTGTGCGCCTGCCTTGCCACGAAGTGCGGCGGTCTAGCCCCGGGCTGAATCGGCAACGGACGCTGGCCATTAGAGGCCGGAGGAGGCGGCCTTGGGGTCGGGACACCGCGACCCGCGACAACCACAGGGTTCGGCACCGGCGGCCGAGGTCCACCCGACCCGCAGCAGGCTGCGGCAACACCGGCGTCGTTGGTCGAGCACCGGCAGCACCCAACCCGCGGCCTGCAGAGCAAGATCCAGGCGCGCCACCAGCTAGAGGCGGTCTAGTGCCGCCTACTTCCGGCGCCGCCCGGCCGGTTCTAGATGGCGCTCCGCCCCGGCCAGCCCCGAGCGGCACACCTGCGCCGCCGCAACCCGTCCCCGCAGGCATACCGCCACCGCCGCGGCCACCTCCGGCCGGCAACGTTGGCCCTCCACGACCCGCAGCGCCCGTATCGGCAGGCTTGGAAGGGGGCACTCCTCGACCGACCATGCCGCGAAGAGGTGGGATGCGCCTGGCACGCCCCGCACCACGATCAGAGAAACTCGGTCGACACCCAGCGCCGCGAACCCTAGGTCTTTCCGATCGACTCCACACAGGAGAAGCGTCGATGCATGGGGGTGTAGACGTACATGCCTGGTTACACCGGGCCTCATACCCGACGAACATATGCCCAGCCATGGTCGGGCCCGGTTCACTCAAAACCGGCCCACCCCCAGGCGAACCGAACTGGCGGCCCAAGAGCGCGTTCAAACGCGCCTCCCGCATGCCGGCGATCCCGACCGGCCGCCCCGCCGGCAACTGCGCCGTGGCCGTCGCCGAACGCCGGGATCCAGCATCAGAATTACTCGATTTCTACTTCCTCTCAACTTTTATCCACGAATCCGGTCGAATCAAGTCAAAAACGGTGAGGTTTGGAAGGCTAACCTTCGGAAGGGGTCCTTTCCATGGCCGGACAGCTGTCGCCGCCGTTCTCCGATGAATGACGCGATGCACCATCTCCTTTCGGTCGTCCGCGTGTAGCCCAACCCTCGCCGGATCGTCCACCGGCAAGATCCTGTCCACCGTAGAGGCGACCTCATCCTCATCATAGCCTGAATGGAATAACTCACAGAATAAATCAGATGGCGTCGGCGTTGGCGGAGAGGACGTCGGCTCATCCCCATCCTCGTCCGCCTCGTCGTCTTCAGATCCAGCCAGCGCCCAGAACTGGCCACCAACCCGTCGATGGGCCACCGGCCCCAAGAGCCGAGGTCCGATGATCGCCGCACCACGAGTCTCGCAGGGTATCCCGCCTTGTCGCCATCCATTCCTCTCGGATTTCCATGTAGCCTCGTTTCCGTCAAGTCAATCAGCTCCGGTCTCTTCGGACGAAGATCCACCTGTACAGAATCAACAACCAGCACATCAAAACCATCAATCTTGAAACGATGCCCTACCTCGATCGAGTCGCCGTCCGGCCAGAAGTCGCCGGCAAGGATGTCATTCTCCAAATCGAAGAGAACCAGCCAACGTGAATGCGGAGTAAAACGGACGCGGCCTTCAATCCAGATCCCAGGAGCCGTCTGGGCGCAGAAATGAACACGCCATTGCGTGAAATTCCCCTGTCCCCGCCCGATCTCAGCCGGGGATCCGTAGTCATCGCGCGATCCCACCTCCGTCTCCTTTTCGCCCGACGTGAGGTCGGCCGGCTGTGGCGGGGCGGCCGCCGGGGCGCCGCCCGGCTCCGCCTCGAGACCCATCCGCCCCTACCTAGCAAAAAAAATCTGACACATAGTGATGTGCCCATTTAACTACTGAAAAGAAAAGAGTAAAAAGTGGGACTGCTGGAAATAAACTACTGACACAGAATCATGTACTCCCTCTGTAAACAAATATAAGACGTTCTAGGTTTTAGGTTGACCTAAAACGTCTTATATTTGTTTACAGAAGGAGTACATCACAACCAAGGGAATCACGACATAAAAACCTCTAACCACTGAAATGAATTGATGGATCCGGAAGCAAGCAAACCAGTAACTCCAATTTACACATAAGCGGCTACCTGAGCTAAGTAACAGTAACTGAACTTCATCCCCAATTTTAGCTGGTGTTTGCTTAAGCTGCAACCGTGAGCAGAGAGTAAAAATTATGATTGCTAGAGATAAACTGCAGAAACAGAATGGGCTGGTGTAAGTCTGTTCCTGACGATGATGATGATGATGACTGTAGTACATGCCCATGTGGATATGTACCTGGACGTCATAGTACTTATACAATGTGAAGGAGATGACCGTGACCATGACTAACATGTCGCTTGCACAAGAAATGCATTACAAACATAGAAATGAGACCAAAGTTGATGCCAAACATACAGACTAAGTTACAGAATGAAAATGGGGAACCACACAAGAAACTCAAAAGCAGTAGATATTCCATCAGGATGACACGGAATTGTGCCACGCAACCTGTTGCGAATATCATCGTGCTCATCAATACCGGAAGCCAGCATGCAATCTTCTTCAGTCCCAATCTGGTGGAGGCAATCTAACTGATATCTTCCAACCGAGCCAGGTGATAGTAACTGAACCCATCACTAACATTAGCTGGTGGCCGCCTAACCTGTGACCGAGGGAATCACGAAGTAAAAAACTTGAACCACTGTAGAAGCAAACCAGTAACTCGTTTTTTTTAGAGGACATTAACTGAAGTCCATCTTCAATTTAGTTGTTGCTTGCTCAAGCTGAAACCAAGGCCACGCGACAAACACTGTGATTGCTGGAGAAAAAACTACAGACAAAGAATCATGTACCTGACTGATGTTTGCAATGATTATTTTGGAAAAATTTCAAGAGTGGTGGGTCTGGAACCTTGTGCGGGCAGTGTTACAAATCTGAAGTACAGTAGTATGTAAGAAAGAATCTTGAGCGCAAAGCTGATGCGGTGTGTGACATCTTGTTGAGTGCAAAAAAGACTTGAGCGCAAAGCTGATGCGCTATGTCACATCACCATGCACCGCGAGTACGAGCATGTCACGGGTGCCAACATTCGGTTTCCCACTGTCGGTGTTTGCTTAAGCTGCAATCACATAGAGACACATTGAGAAGTAAAAATTCTGAACACATGCAGATAAACTACATACAGACACATTGATCAAGTAAAAGAATAACAGGAAATGGGCACCTGTACATGGAGAAAAATGGATTCAGACGGAGAACCACTGAAGAAAACCCAATTAGTGCCTGGAAGAGATTGCTTGGCTACCGCTCAAACTCGGGATACATACATATATATGCATCTCATTTCTTCGCTGCAGATAAACTGCAGAAATAAAATGTGCTAATGTTAATCTGTTCCCGATGATGACGATGACTCTAGTACATGCCCATGTGGATGTGTACCTGGACGTGGCAGTGGCGTACTTGATACAGCGTGAAGGAGATGACCATGCATGGCCGTGACCTCATACGCCATGCCGCAGGAAGACCTCAGCAAGTCGGTCCATTATAGGTGGGCAAGTCATGGTCTGTTCCTGATAAATCACGTCGCACATCTCGCTTGCGGATTCCCAATTGTTTGCTCGACACAAGAAAGTTCATGCCAACATACAGAGGAAACCAAAGTTCATGCCAAACATGGAGAGGAAATTACAGCATGGAAATGGCAGACCGCACAAGAAACTCAGAAGCAGTAGGTAGGCCATCAGGAGTGCTCGTCAACAGCGGAAGCCGGCTAGTAGTCTTCAGTCCCCACCTGGTAGAGACAACCTAAACTGATATTTTCCAACCGAGCTAGATGACAGTAACTGAATCCATCACCAACATTAGCTGGTGGTCGCTTAACCTGCGACCGAGGGAATCACGAGGTAAAAAACTCATAACTGCTCGAGATGGATTTATAGATTCAGAAGTAAGCAAAACAGTAACACTCCTTTTTAGAGAGAGAGAGAGAGAGAGTAACACAAATTTTTGATAAGCTAACTGAGCTAAGCAACAGTAACTGAAGTTCATCTCCAACTTAGCTGCTGCTTGCTCAAGCTGCAAGCAAGAGCAGAGGGTAAACATTGTGATTGCTGGAGATAAACTACTGACAAAGAATCATGTACATGACTGGTGTTTGCAATGATTATTTTGGAAGTTTTCCAAGAATCTGGTGGGCTACACATCTGAAGTATGTAAGAAAGAATCTTGAGCGCAAAGCTGATGCAGTGTGTGACATCTTGAGTGCAAAAAAGACCAGAGCACAAAGCTGATGTGGTATGTCAAGTCACCGTGACCGTGTACGAGTTTCTTGTGGGTACCAACGTTTCTTGTGGGTGACATCATACTCAGTCTTGCGAGGACATTCATCGATATCTGTGGGTACAACTAAAACTTCCTTTGGTATTATGACAGATCCCTTTACATTTGTTCGGTTGTAGGCATTCATTGATATCTGAAATGAACAAAATTCTAACAAAACAAACTAGAATTAGGGAAATAATATCACTGTCTAATAATAATAAGCAACTTTTTGAAATAGCACATGTTTTTATACATCTGTAAAATTATCTTTGAGGCAGTTAACAGATAGCTAGTAGTACATTTCTAAGCCTACAGAGGGGGCGATACCTTGACAACCGGTTTGGATGTATGGATTTCCTTTGAAGCCATCTGAGCATTTGCAACAGTAACCAATATATACTCTATGAACAGAATCGAGGTCTTTAACACTTACTTCCACACACTTGCTGTTGATACTCACGCAAGCATATCTAGAGCTATTCTGCTGGGCCTCTAAACAACTTAGATTAGCAGCAACCCATTGCGCAGAGGAGAATGACCCAGGAATAGGAAAAACAAAATTTTCAGTCAAGCTGTATATCCCTTGTTGGTCAAGACTGGTGACATTAACGGTCCCTTCGTCAATATTTATGCCGATGACCTGTTTCGCCTCCAACAAGATCAGGGCAGCTGATGACGTCGTATTTGTGCAGTTGAGGTGAAAATCTTCACTTGCAAAGCAACCCTCTTCTAAGCCAAATGGGAATTGCACACTAACGTTACCACACCAACGGGTGCAATCAGCCCTGCTCGGAATTGGATTATACCCTAGTTTGATCAGTCAAAAGTTAGCGCAAAATTCTTAATAGTTGTATGTTTGGTCGCCAGATTAGGAAAAGAGGATTTACCTCTGTTGTCGAGTGTTGTTAGGCCGATGGAGGGTATAGTTTAGATATTGGAGTGTCAAGAGGGTGTTACTTGTAAGAGTGTGCTGCTGTAAAATATCTGTACAGAGAAAGGAAAGGGTGAGCTTCCAGAGAAATCTCCTGTCCATTCCTCTCGCGAGTTACTGTAGCTCAGGCAATCCTCCAGTGAAATCAACATGGCATCAGAGCAGGTTGGCGTTCCGGCGGCGGCGTAGTCCCTCGCCGGCGAGGTGGCTGGGCCTGGCGGGGTCAGGAGAGAGAGGAGGCTGCTCGTGCGCGTGCGGCGGCGAGGCGGCAGTTCTGAGCGCGGGCTGCTGGAGAGGGGAGCGGCTGCGAGCGCGCGGCTGCGGCAGACGAAGAGGAGGCGTGGTAGCGCGCGGTTGCACCAGAGGACTCACGCAGCGGAGCTGGAGAAGAAGGCTGCGGGCTGGTTGTGTTCTGCTGCGGGCTAGGTGCCGCTGGACTGCTGTTTCTGCTGTCTGAAGGAGTGTGTTCTGCTGTTGCTGCTGAGAAGTGCTCTGCTGTTCTGCTGCTACTGCTACTGCTGTGCTGCTGGAACTGCTGTCTGAAGGAGCGATTTCTTGCTGGATTGAGTAGGTGTTGTGTTACTTGTCTGTTTGCCTGTGCGGAGAAGAGAAGATACGCATGTAGTATTGCAGGGTGGAGTATTTGTGTGGTCCTTGCAGCAAGGGGGAGCTCATCAGGTGATTCAGAGTGATGGGTGAAAAATCAAGTGCCTCTACTATGTTGTGTGTTGGTGAACTTGCAGCACTGCTACAGAGATAAAAATTATAAGATTCTGGATAAAATGATGGGCAAGCAAGGGAAGAGGTCAAGGTCAATGAACACAGAAGAGAAAATTTGTTTCTGGTGTGGACAGTCAGGACATGTGAGGGCATCTTGTCCTGAATTGATCCGAGAAGGTTGTGGAGATGGACATAACAGGTATAACAGAGGACGTGGTCATGGTTTCGGTATGTGTGATGGTGTTGCAAAATCTTGGCAGAGAAATGGGGATTGGCTGTGTCCAAATGCAAACTGTGGAAATGTAAATTTTGCTTTCCGCAGAATCTGTAATCTTTGTGGAGTTACACGACCAGCTGGTGATAGTGGAACCACACAGCTTGTGAGTGTGAGGATGACTGCAGGAGATATGGTGAAGTGGCAGTGGTTTAAAAAGATGAGTTCAAGTGAAAACTCTTCAAAAGAAGCACCTGTTTCTGCTGTTTCTGCTGGTCCCTGGACTAATACTTCTAAAGCGGTAAGTTGCGATCGACCATGGTTAATTGATTCTGGTGCATCAAGACATATGGTGGGATCCTATGAGGACTTCTTAAAATATGCACCTAATGTGATGGGGCAGGATGTGAAGTTGGCAGATGGCTCTACCCAAGCTATTATGGGATCAGGGACTGTCATATGTGGACCTAATATGTCTCTGTCCTCTGTTTTACATGTTCCCTCATTCCCAATTAATCTATTATCTATCAGTTGTATTACAAAGGAACTTAATTGTGCTGTAGTTTTCTTCCCAACTTGGTGTTTGTTTCTGCAACTTGGGACTTGGAAAATCCTTGGGACAGGAATTATGCGAGATGGTCTATACTACTTGGATGATGATATGACACCTATGGCTGCTGCTGTGCTGTCTCGGTCACCATTGGAAGAATTTCTTCTTCATCATCGCAGGCTGGGACACATGTCCTTTAACACCCTGGGTCAGTTGTATCCTAACCTCTATAATAATATTTGCAAAGAAATCCTAGTATGTGATGCCTGTCAGTATGGGAAGCTAACTCGTAGTATATATGCTTCATCTGATCACAGAAGTACGGTGCCATTTCAAACTATCCACTCAGATGTGTGGGGTCCTAGTGGAGTGTGGTCACTTTATGGGTACAAAATTTTTGTTACATTTATTGACTGTTGCACTAGGACTACTTGGGTTTATGTACTGAGAAATAAAAGTGACGTGTTTGAATGCTTTAAGGATTTGCACAACTTAATCAAAAATCAATATGATGCACGGGTGAAAATATTTCGAACTGACAATGGTACAGAATATGTAAATAACCAATTTAATGAGTATTTGTCAAGCTTTGGAATTATCCATCAAACTAGTTGCCCAGGTACTTCCCAGCAGAATGGGTTGGCTGAAAGGAAGAACAAACATCTCTTAGAAATCACCCGGTGTATCATGTTAGCTATGAATGTTCCTAAATATTTATGGGCTGAAGCTGTGATGACAGTGGCTTATTTGATGAATAGAATGCCATCCCGGGTGCTCAATAACAAGACACCAATTGAGTGTCTAACTGGTGAAACTACATATGTTGTGCCACCAAAGGTATTTGGGTGTGTATGTTTTGTGAGGGATCATAGACCATCGGTTGGCAAGCTTGATCCTAGAGCGGTGAAATGTGTATTTGTGGGATACTCTGGAAAACAAAAGGGTTATAAATGTTGGTGCCCATCAGAAAAACGGATGTTTGTGAGCATGGATGTAGTATTCAGGGAACATGAACCATATTATGGGGAACCAGTAGATTTAACCGATGTCTTTCCTGATGATGTCACAGGCCTGGATAACGAGACAGGGGGAGATGACAGCAGAGAAGACAATGATGTAGCACCAGAGAAGATGATAGTTGGGGTTATACCTATTGAAGATTGGCGAGACGATGCAGTGCGAGAACATGAACAGAGGGAACAACAAAGTGACTCTAATGGAGCATTGCAATGGCCAAAACCGAATGAGGAACGAGAAGTTCAAGTGTTTACACGGAGGAATAGATGACCAAAAACGAATGAGGAACGAGAAGTTCAAGTGTTTACAAGGAGGCATAGAATTGAGAAGGAGCAAGTGCAGAGGCAAGAACCTAACCCACTGGAGTGTGGTACAGAAACTCAAGAGCTTACTGATACACATGATTTAGATGATGGTACGCTTCCTCATTCTCTTCCACATGAGGATTTAGATGCTCCTATTGCTCTTAGGAAGCAGCCCCGCACTACTGCTGGAAAATTACCATCAAAGCTATCTCCATATGATGTCTCAAATTATGTGTCATATGCATCCTTGGGTTCCAAGTATAAGTCATTCGTTGTAGCTTTAGATTCTATAGATCCTATACCACATGACTGGCAAGTAGCAATAAAGGACCCAAGATGGAGAACGGCAATGTTTGAAGAGATGGAAGCACTTGACAAAAATAATACTTGGATTCTCACCACTATTCCTACAGGGAAAAAGACTGTGGGTTGTAAATGGGTATTCACAGTAAAACAAACTCCAGAAGGTAAAGTGGAGAGGTATAAGGCCAGGTTAGTAGCAAAGGGATATAGCCAAACCTATGGAGTAGATTATGATGAAACGTTTGCCCCAGTAGCAAAAATGAACACCATCAGAACAATAATCTCAATTGCAGCAAACCGTAATTGGAAATTGTTTCAAATGGATGTTAAAAATGCGTTCCTCCATGGAGACTTGCAGGAAGAGGTGTATATGGAGATTCCTCCAGGATTCAATAGCTGTGAGACTGAAGGCAAGGTTTGTAAACTAAAAAAAAAATCCCTCTATGGTCTAAAACAATCACCTCGAGCATGGTTTGGAAGGTTTAGAAAAGGAATGTGCTCCTTGGGATATCAACAGAGCAATGCTGATCACACTCTCTTCTTTAGACGTCATCGTGATAAGATTACTATACTGACTGTATATGTTGATGATATAGTAATCACAGGGGATGATGTTGAGGAGATATCATACTTGAAGAAGATGATGGCTAAAATATTTGAAGTTAAAGACTTGGGCTATCTTCATTATTTTCTGGGGATTGAAGTTGTTTATGGGGCACAAGGTATTTACCTCTCTCAAAGGAAGTATGCACTTGATCTTCTTAATGAAACATGTATGTTAGGATGCAAACCAGCGGCCACACCTATTGAGCAAAATCATCGTACCTTGGCAGACTCAGGTGACCCCGTAGACAAATACCAATATCAGAGGTTAGTTGGCCGTTTAATCTATTTATCGCACACAAGGCCAGATATTGAATATGCAGTTAGTGTTGTAAGCCGTTATATGCATGATCCTCGTTCAGGCCATCTAGAAGTGGTAAATCGAATTTTGAGATATCTAAAAGGCTGTCCAGGGAAGGGAATCTTATTTTCTAATCATGGACATTTGAAGGTAGAGGGATATGCTGATGCAGATTGGCTGGATGTCTAGATGATAGACGATCTACATCAGGTTATTGTGTGTTTGTTGGGGATAATCTAGTTTGTTGGAGAAGTAAAAAGCAAAATGTGGTGGCACGATCTACTGCTGAGGCAGAATTCAGGTCTATGGCTTCTGGTTTATGTGAACTGATGTGGTTGAGGATATTACTATCTGAGCTCGGTCTATTTGATGGAGGACCACTACAACTCTATTGTGATAACCAAGCTGCAATCAATATAGTGCACAATCCAGTTCAGCATGATAGAACTAAGCATGTTGAAATTGATAGACATTTCATTAGAGAGAAGTTAGATGAGGGGAGCCTTCGTGTTACTTTTGTTAGATCTGATAGTCAATTGGCAGATGTACTTACAAAAGGTGTTAGTGTTGTGTCTTTTGAGAAACTATGTAGCAAGATGGGGCTAATAGACTTATTTGCCCCATCTTGAGGGGGAGTGTTGTTAGGCCTTTGATGGAGGGTATAGTTTAGATATTGGAGTGTCAAGAGGGTGTTACTTGTAAGAATGTGCTGCTGTAAAATATCTGTACAGAGAAAGGAAAGGGTGAGCTTCCAGAGAAATCTCCTGTCCATTCCTCTCGCGAGTTACTGTAGCTCAGGCAATCCTCTAGTGAAATCAACATCGAGCTTGGAGCAACCATCTGGAAAGTAGGGGTTGCCTGTATAGCCAATGCTGCACATGCAGTTGTAGCCATGGCTTCCGTTAAAGCACTCGGCATGCTCGCTGATACATGCATAGTCTGCCTTGTTTTTCTTGGCAGCAACGCAGTTGGATTGGTCGACTATCTGCCACCATAGCAGAAGGCCACTCGGCCCATCACTAGCTATGTTGATTCTATCCCACAGCTTAGAGGTGTGGTTAGAGAGTGCATCAATGTTGCTTTTGCTGTGGTTGTTGACAAGTTTGAGGTGAAAACTAGTGTTACCCTCCATATAAAGATGACAGCATCCGGAAGTACTTTCACAGTGCTGCATATCAACCTGGTGCCATCATCTTCGACAGAGTATATCCCGAGGTCACAGCCCGTAATGTTTAGAATAATGGTCTCACGTGAGAAGGATTTCCCAGGCAGTTACAAAGACAAGTTGTAGACAACTAGACACTGACACCAGGTTGCATAGGGATGGTATGCGAGAAGGAGGCCGCGATGGAGTTACTACCAGAAAAAGATTCTTCAAAGCTAATCACCTGGGTGATGCCATCACGCAAATACAGTCTAGGGGAATGCGCGGTTTCGTTGCAGGTGAGGTTGAAGTCGGCCCCCCGGGAACACATGGATCCGATGCCGAAGGCGTAGCCGATGCTCACATTTCCACAGCTCTTTGGGCAACTGTGGAGCGTGCCATGTGAGGGTTGCACCCAGCCTCCTGCAGGGTTGTAACTTGTTACGCCTCCTGATGCTAGCGCAGCTAGCTTTCCTCGTGACCCGAGTACCAACAAAGGGAGTAGTGCATAGATCACTGGCAAAATGCTCATGATCCACACCCCCTTTCACAGCTCCCAATTGCACTTGAGATTCAGTTTAGACATCAGTGTATGTATTTGAGGATTTCACAGTGTTGTGAAGTGAATGGCTCAGGGGGGCCTTCTCTTATATGGCTTGCTAGTGGAAACATATGGTGATACTTGTCCCAACTAACAAGACATGGTGGAGAACAAGAATGGTACTCCCTCCGTTTTTAAATATATATAAGACCTTTTAGAGATTTCAATACGCACTACCTACGAATGTATATAGACACATTTTAGAATGCAGATTCACTTATTTTGCTTCGTATATAGTCTATATTGAAATTTTTAAAAGGTCGTATATTTAGAAACGGATGGAATACGCACCAGGACTCCAGAAGACGTTGACGCGCTTGATTTGGCCACACTCCACTACTTACTTGTGGAAGTTTACGTGGTTGACTTGGCCACATTCCAATACTTGTTGTTGGTCGCATAAAATGGACGTCGCAAGTCAGTCTGAGTTGGCTTGACCACAGAGTGCGCAATCTGTGTGAGACGATTAGTATTCATTTTAAGAAAAAAAAACATAGAACTAACATTAAGCAAATAAATTGATCTGAATTGTTCATTGCGAACTGCCTCTTCCTTCTCGGGCAGCAGAGCAATTGTCCCAAAGTTAAGTTTAAAAAGCTGAAGCTGCCCATTAAGCATATC